>NC_037670.1:89717109-89791052 GCF_003255815.1 Theropithecus gelada
GATCTCAGCTCACTGCAAGCTCCGCCTCCCGGGTTCACGCCATTCTCCTGCCTCAGCCTCCCGAGTAGCTGGGACTACAGGCGCCCGCCACCTCGCCCGGCTAGTTTTTTGTATTTTTTTAGTAGAGACGGGGTTTCACCGTGTTTGCCAGGATGGTCTCGATCTCCTGACCTCGTGATCCGCCCGTCTCAGCCTCCCAAAGTGCTGGGATTACAGGCTTGAGCCACTGCGCCCGGCCAGATGTTGTTATTTATCAAGGCAGATCATGTTTGATCGAAAAGAAACTGGCAAGTAGATCTTAAAACATACATTACTAAACCTGAGTAACAGATGAAAAAATAAGTCTTTAAATTACATTTTCCATTGAAAATTCATTCCACTGTGGTGCAAGAACTTATCCAAGAACTTACAATGTCAATTTCTGACATAAATCATATTCCTCAGCACATATGTATTTTCAAAAGAAAACAAGTCATCTTAAAGTAATATATTCCCATATGCTAATTGATAATTGTATAGCAAATTGAAAATTCTGAGTAAACTGAAGATATGTTTAACAACAAAATAAATATAGCAATATGGTTAGCTTATAAATGTCTTGGTGTAAAGGCAGCAGTGAATTTGCATCTTGCAACAGATCTCTAAATCCAGTTGCTGGTGGTCTGGAATTTTATAGACGTGATGCCTCACAAATCCATGTTCCACAGGGCTAGAAATATCTCTATGAAAAACTTTTGAGATATTTTCCCCAAATGACATGTAACTTTTAAAAACTTTTCCAGAAAAATATGAAAATTTTATCAACCACTTACTCTTACTGAAGAAAAAAGACTACTAATTGCTCTTTTAACTTTGCTCTAACAGATGTTTTAAAAGTTTAGACACTGCTGATGCTTTTGAATTGCACACTGCTAGAAGACAACTGGATAAAACACATTAGATGATTTCAAAAGATGAATCAGTACCTGATTCATTTGGCACATCATTAGTATCCAGAATAAAATCTGTAGAAATAATATAATTTTCAAAGAATTTATACATGCATACATTCTAACACATGCATACATTCTTATTTATATATCCTCCATTCTTAGGAAAAGGAGCTTCTAAATCCAAGGATAAGGAGGTTCTGCTCATCTTACTAGTTATAATCATTTCTCCTCATGGAGTAACTGGGGCTTTCTGATTTATTTGTGGAACTTTAGTTTGTAGGAAAGCCTCAACATAGTGTTAAATCTTGTTGGTTTCTGCTCTGGAGAGTGTTTCCAACATCCTTTTTTTCTGGTAAATTCTGGGACTGGCTCCATAAATCTTCAGTCTCTTGATAACTGTGTCTCTGGTCTATCACCCTCAGGCTGAATGAGAGGCCTCCCAGTCAGATCAGCAATGCCCACAGTTTGGGGAGGGTTGAATTCAATGTAGCAGACTCCGCCACTGGCTGGCTGAATAGCAGGCAGTGAAGTGTTGTTTAAATGCCCTCAAAGGGCACATACGAGTTAATCATTGTGTCTATCTGATAAGCTCATCTAGGGCTTCTGCCTATGGCAGTGTCCTTGGACAACCAGCTATATTAGGTGAGATTTTTCAGTTCGTGAAGGGCCTCAGCCGAGTCGTAACATCATTTGGAATGAGTTTCCCTTGGTCAAGAAAAGCCTTGGCTAACATACCAATTTCTGTGCCCTGTAGCATGTTGTCCTGGAGCAGTCCCTGCTGGAGAGGTGCCTCAGCTTGAAGTGTTTGGTGATGTACAACAACACGGCACCCTTGCCTAAGCCCAGGGCTGGGGTCCCCATGATCACTGCATGCAGTAGCTGCGGAGATGCCCCTGCAACCATGGACAGAGGCCCAAGCCATGCCAACCGCAGGGTTTTGGTCTGACCTGTGCACTCACCTGATCCACAGCCAAGGTCCCAGATGGCAGAAAGCACTTTTTTTTTTTTTTTTTTTTTTTGGTTCAAGTTAACCAGCGCTTTCCTTTTTCTCTATAAAATGTGCTGGCTTGGAAACAATCCAAACATTCACCAATCATTAAATGGATAAACACATTTTGGTATATCCATGCAACGGAATATTATTTAGCCATAAAAAGAAAGGAAGTACTGATAAATGCTACAATATGGATGAACCTTAAAAACACTGTGCTCAAAGAGGCCAGACACAAAGGGCCATCTTTGGTATGATTCCGTTTATATGAAACACTCAGAATAGGCAAATTTATAGGGGCAGAAAGCAGATTCATGGTTGCCAGAGCTGCCAGAGGAAGAATGGGGAGTGACTGCTAACAGGTGCGGGAGTTTCTTTTGGGACCTGCTAGCCGTAGGGTCACTTTTTTTTTTTATTGTAGTAAAATACACATAAAACTTACCGTGACATTTACTACATTCACAATGTTGTACCACAGTCACCACTATCTAGTTCCAGAATACTTTTATCACCCCAAATGTAAGCTCTTTTTTGATCTCTGAAGGTGAAAAATATCACTAGAATATATCTGAGGGAGGAATATCTTAGTTCATTGATCAGGTTTAGCACTCAGTATAACTTAGTCCGAGAGATTTTTCTTTTTTTTTTCTTTTAAACCCAAAGAAGTTGTCGTCTTATTCGATAATTGCTTTCTCCATCTGTTCCTTCTGGAACTCCTACCTCACACTGCAGTTCCTGTATTTTCCTTCCCTTTCTTTTATCTTCTCACTAGTGGCTTCCTTTGCATTTTTGTTTTGTATCATGAGGCAACTTCCTGTTTGATCTTCTTCGGGTTGATTTTTAAGAGTATCCATTCCATTTTTCAATACAATTGAATGTCAAAAAACTGTAAAACCATATTTTTACATATCATGTTTTTAAGTTCGCTTCTTTTTCTTTTTTTTTTCTTGAGACAGAGTCTCACTCTGTAGTCCAGGCTAGAGTGCAGTGGCGCAATCTCGGCTCATTCACTACAACCTCCGCCTCCCAGTTCAAGTGGTTTTTCCCGCCTCAGCCTCCGGAGTGGCTTGGACTACAGGCGCGCCATCACCACTATTTCTTACATTAAATTTGCCTTACAGGAGCCATTCACTTTGGCTGTTTAGCTTGGTTTTCTGTTCCTCAAACTACTGGGTTTCTCTCTCTCTCTCTTTTTTTTTTTTTTTTGAGACAGGGTCTCACTCTGTCATGTAGCTGGAGTGCAGTGGCATGATTTCGGCTCACTGCACCTCCGCCTCTTAGTTCAAACGATTTTCCCGCCTCAGCCTCCGGAGCAGCTGGGACTACAGGTGTGTGCCACCACGCCTGCGCTGGGCTAATTTTTGTATTTTTTTGGTAGAGATGGGATTTCACCGTGTTGGCCAGGCTAGTACTGGGTTTAATTTTTTATATGATCTTTGCCCGATTCCATCAGCTGCCACTGGTCCCTTTAGCATTTGTGGAAGCCCGATTGTTGGATACTTTCTGGGCAGCAGAGAATTGACAGGTGGTGAAAACTATGATAGGAATTCTCCAATCAGCTGACACTGAGAGCCATGCTCAGAGTTAAACAGAAAGCAAGCAGAAGCAGTTTCACCAGTTACTGGGTTATGGCAGTTGGCTCACCTGGCTGGGCCACTGTCTTTGCCACAAGCTTAGCCAGGAATCAGGCTACTTTCTAGGTTGCTGGGCTGTCCCTTCCTCCCAGCTTTGTGAACAATGAGGATAGAAGGTATCCAGAGGCAAAACTGAGGGTATCCTCAGAAGCCCAAAGCCTAAGATGTGCTTAGCACAGACTAACTCCAAGTTTCACACTATGCTTTGCACCACCACATCTACTACCTACCTATATTTCAGCCATTCTTCTTTGTAGTTGAATCACCCCAGGAGGAAATTTAGAGTGCTAGAGAGTTATAGAAACATACACAAGCCATCATCTTCGAAAAACTTAATTAAGGTAATTCTCTTTTTATAGTACATTGTCTGAAGATAATTATTTATATAATGGAAGTAAGCTGAAATCTTAGGAATATAAATCTTATTGATGAGTGAAGCCCCAACTATGGCCCAAAGAGATGGAAGAACTCATGCCAGAGTGTCTCTGCTGTATACCTAGGATTAGAGATTGGCCTTTTATTTCCTAACATAGGGATCTTTTCAATACATAGACCCATGGCTACCTTTTAAAAATTCCATCAATATATTCACCTGCATAGCTGTTTCTCTTGCTGCTCCATCTAGTCCAATTCCTTTTCTGGATATTAGGCTAAGTCTCATTTTTATTCCCTTCACCTGGCTTTTACTCCCTCCTGAAATTTATTCTGCTTCTTTCCTACCTACCTTCCAAGATCTCTCTCTCTGTGCTCACAGTGAGGGGGTATGCAGGAAGGAGTACTAAAGTGTCCAGAAGGAGGAAAGCCTAGAAAAAGTAGAGACAGAGGAGGCTTGCCAAAATTCTGAAGCATCTCCAGGAGCCCTTTGCCTCAGTCTTTGAGTTCTTGTCATTAGCACCCCTCTTCTTTTCCCCTGGGTCAAATACCTTAGCACTGACTTGAATCTCTGACCCCTCTTTATACTTTCCTTCATTCTACTTTTCTTTCCTCCCTGCTTTCCTAGCACTCCTATCCCAGCGCTTTTCCCTTTCTTTAAAGCCTCTGAATCACAGCAAGGGAAGGAAAATGGAATTAGAGTAGTCCCTCTTATCCATGGTTTTGCTTTCTGTCATTCAAAAACATTAAATGGAAAATTCCAGAAATAAAAAATTCATACATTTGAAATTGTATGCTGTTCTGAGTTGTGTGATGAAATCTCACATCATCCTGCTCCATCCTGCCTGGGACAGAAATCATCCATTTGACCAGCATATCCATGCTGTTTAACCTACCTGCCTGTCTGTCACTTAAGTAAACATCCTGGTTATGAAGTGGACTACCCTAGTACTGCAGTGCTCTGTTCAAGTAACCCTTATTTTACTTAATAATGGCCCCAAAATATAAGAGTAGTGATGCTGGCATATTGTTAAAGTTGTTCTATTTTACTATTGTTAATTTTTTACTGTCTAGTTTAGAAATTAAACATCATAGGCATGTATGTATCATAGAAAAAAACACAGTATATATAGGATTCAGTACTATCTGCAGTTTCAGGCATTCACTGGGGGTCTTGGAATGTATCCTGCAGATAAGGGTGGGCTACTGCACAAACATCTGGACGTTCATTCATGTGCCACTAAGGATCATCACACAGCCAAAAGCATACCACACTCTGGAAGGCTCTGATCAACTTTTTCTGCTTCTCCTATCACAAAATAGAAAATACTTTATTAATAGCTTCAAAATTAATGACTATAGCAGTCCCTCAGTTAGTATCTTAATTTATAGACTAAGGTTATATTTTCTAGTACAAAACACCATTTTGACAATGTGGGGAGGCAGCAAGGTGTAGTAGCTAAGAATTAGATTACTTGAGTTCCAATGCCAGCTCCTTCATATACTAGCTATGTGACCTCAGGCAAGTTACCTAACTGTAAGTTGCCTTATCTGTGACAGACTTTAGCATATCATAAGTGCTTAAATAAAAGGAAACATTCATAATCATGTTACTATCACCACATGCAATCCTTATTCCTTGTCCTCGATCCATGAAAAACCATTATAAATGCCATTTTGTTTTAGAAAATGTTGATATAATATTTAATAAGCTTGCTGCTGCCCAGGCTAATATGCATCGCTCTAAGCCCCTCTTAAATTTTATTACTAGAAAATGTTCTAGTGGACAATGTCTTTAAGGTTAAATGAGGATACTTATAATCAGCCTTTTAAAAAAATTAAATTACAAATTGAGGATAAAACAAACAAAAAAAACCACACAACAGGAATCTGATATTTCTTACCAAGGCAATTCGAAGCATCAACTTGTTCTTTCAAAAAATCAACACACATTTTCTTCACAGGTTCAATCTGATATTGGTTTGCTGCATCCAACAAAGACTGAACATTGTTGCTATTCACGGAAATTCTGCAAATAAGTTAGAGGGAATATTAGTTACCCATGATTTTTTATTATTTAAATGTTACTGTAGAATGTATCCTAATAGCCCCTGAAATTAAACACAAAATTAAACTTTCAGTCCTTGAATCAGTATGGCATAGGATACTCAAACTCTTCCATCCTTGCAGTTTTTCATTTTGAAGAATTTGTAGTGCAACCATTTGTTACAACAATGCTTTGCCATGGCAGATACCAACATTAATTCTCTAAAATAAAAATAATCCTTCTTAACTCACCTAGCAGTATAAGCAAATTCCACAAGTTGTTCAATAATATCAGGTTCAGCATCTTTGAGTTCTACTTCAAAGGACTTTGATTCAAGCATGTTAGCTACAATGAAGAGAAGAAACATAAATGGCATCTGTAATACCACAAGTTTGACTGAGGAACCACGGCATTCCAGGTCTTGCTAAATATGGAGAAAAATAACAGGACAGTTCTCCCTGGAAGAAAATACCCCAGCAAGCCCAACATTCCTATAGTAAATGCAAATTAATTCTCCACACAAGATGTGCCTTAAATTAAGCTAAGAAAACAGTGAATTAGTGTACTTTTTTTTAATTTAAAGACCATGTTAACAGAAACATAAAACTAGATTTTGTTTTCTTCCCAAGCTCATAAAATAGTACTAAGTAGAGGAAGGAGGACTTGGACCCAGTTCTCAACACCAAATCCAGGGTTCTTTCTAGCACAATATGCTATATCTATATTTTTTTAAGTTTAACTTGCCGGCTAAAATATTATGAAATTTATCTGCTTGTCTTTCCACCTGAGGTTAAAAAGAAAGCGCTGGGCTTTTTTTTGAGACAGAGTCTCGCTCTGATGCCCAGGTTGGAGCGCAGTGGCGCGATCTCGGCTCACTGCGACCTCCACCTCAACCCCGGGCTTATAGTTGACGCTATACCTCCATCTATAAAGGCATCAGGCCTTTATGTCTAATGAAAGGACATTTTTTCCCTTGGTTATCAGCTGACTACTTTTTCAGTCTCTTCACTGTTCTGTGGCCTTAAGTTCTTAACTGCTTTAAAAATTAGAAAAATGACATATTCTCTTTTAGATTTTACTTCATTCTCATAGAAGAAATAATGGCATGTTTTACCTTAAGATACTTACTTGTGAACATTAAGTTAAAAAAATGACTGGCTGCAGCAAGAACAACACGATGAGCAGGTATCTTTCTTTCCTGGACCATGAGGATCACGTCACACAACGTTTTCTAATCAAAGAAAAAATACATAAAATAAAAAGAGGCTCACTAGCCTAGCTTGGCAATACATATTAAAAAGGTGCTTGCCAAATGCTTTATCTCTATTTTCTATTTAAAGCCAATCTTTTTTCAGCACAGAATTTCTTTTGAAGACATGTTTAGGAAGGACTTACAGAGTTGCTGCCATGTAGTATGAAAATTTTGCACTGAGTTGTCCAACAGCCAAGAGGAAAGAAAACGTTCCTCATAATCAGAAACAAGTCTACTAACCCTTCTGAGAAGTCTTTTTTTTTTTTTTTTCTGACACAGATTCTAAGACATTTCTCATGGTAAGCTTTTCTGGGGGAAATTAAATGACATCATGGGAGTGCCCCTGATAGTTTTTCAAACACAGCAATTAGTTTTTATATGATTTGTTTTCCATTATTTATCCTTGGTGAAATCGAGAACACACACTGCATTTCCTAAGAAAGTAGCATTCACAGATCTAACTTGAAACAGAAACAGCTCAGAATACAGAGAGGAGATGAACTAAATGTCCTTTCAGCAATCTTTTCTTAAATAACACTTCTCTCAAATGTACTTCTGATAGAAGCTGGATAGCAGCCAGTTTTAAATTGTGATTTCTGACCAAGGTCAAAATAGTATCACTATAAGCTGCTTAAAGAAGGCAGCTCTGAGTAAATACTTAATTAAAATGTGGGGAAAATGGAATAATAAAGAAAAAAAATTAAGGCTTACTCAAACACTTATAAATGAATATCAAGAAAAATAAATGTCCTTTGTGCCAAATCCAATCTTAATTTCTTAACGAAGTTAAAGATAAAATATAGAGGTTAGGCTTACAGAAAACTTGGTGCATACAATGTATTAAACACTGTCCTAGGCACTGGGAATATGAGGCAAATAACATATTCAGAGTAAAAAAAAATATCGCTTACAAATCTAAGATTGGCTTCATAGCTCAGAGGATTTGCATTTTGCAAATTTTAAGTATTTTACTAAAACTGTTAATATAGTTTCTGATAGATAAATCCCTGTTATTTCTTACTGTATTATTTTGTGAAGATAAATCAAAATAAATAATAATGATGTTTATAATGAGAGAGAAAATAAGCCTCAAATAGCAGGCTAGGAAATGAACAAAATTTCACTTTTACCACTTATTTGAAGATTTTCAAATAAGGCCTACTACTGACTATTGCTAAAAACTTATATACAGGTTAATAGCTAAAGCTATTTTTATTCTCATAGTGTCTTGAAGTTTTAAATTTTATTTCTTTTCATTTGGGGAGGGGATACAGAGGCAGATCTCTTAGGTGATTTTGCTACATACTACACCAAAAAATACCAAGTAGCAGAACCAAGTTAACTATTTGGTTACCACCAAAAAACAAGTGACCAATTTGCCTTGGAGGTTGAGGGAGGGAGAGAAGGAGAGAGAGAAAGGGGTGGGGAGTGAAGAATAAAGATGATAAAGCATCAAGCAAATCAGATTACATCAGATCATCGGGGATAAATCTATGGCTAGTGATGGAACTTCTGTGAAGCATAGGGTTAAACCAAAATACAGCAAAAACATCTCCAAGGCATACTCAACAACAGAGTTTAAAAGTAGAATGACTTTCTAGGCACTGAAGGAGGTTGAAGAAATGTAGATCTTTGTAGAGCAACTGAGTTTTAGTCTAAGATTAATGGCCAGCTGGATATTAATGGTTTGAGGGGTGGGGAGAGTAAGTCGAAGAGTCTTTTGTATCCAAATGGTACATTTATTTGCCTGTACTACAATAGACTGATAATTTCCAATAAGAGATGGGATTGCTGGGCGCCGTGGCTCATGCCTGTAATCCCAGCACCTTGGGAGGCTGAGGTGGGTGGATCACAAGGTCAGGAGATTGAGACCATCCTGGCTAACACAGTGAAATCTCGCCTCTACTAAAAACACAAAAAATTAGCCGGGCATGGTGGTGGGCACCTGTAGTCCCAGCTACTCAGGAGACTGAGGTAGGAGAATGGCGTGAACCCAGGAGGTGGAGCTTGCAGTAAGCAGAGATCAAGCCACGGCACTCCAGCCTGGATGACAGAGTGAGACTCTGTCTCAAAAAAAAAAAAAAAAAAAAAGAGATGGGACTGACCTATAGCGAAAGGCCCCTCCTGTTATCAATAAGTGAAAGAAAGGTATATCCACAGACAAGAAATGGGAGCTGGGTGTGGTTGCTCACACCTGCAATCCTAGCATTTTGGGAGGCCAAGGCAGGTGGATTGCTTGAGCCTAGAAATTCGAGACCAGCCTGGGCAACATGATGAAACTCTATCTCTGTTAAAAAAAAAAAAAAAAAATACAAAAATTAGCCAGGCATAGTGGTGTGTGCCTATAGTCCCAGTGACTGGGGGTGGGGGTGGTGCTGAGATAAGAGGATCACTTGAGCCCCAGAGGTAGAGGTTGCAGTGAGTTGTGATTGCATCACTGTACTCCAGTGATATTATAACAAAGAGACATCTGCACCCCCATGTTTACTGCAGCACTATGCACAACAGCCAAGATATAGACTCAACCTAGGTGTCCAATGATAGATGAATTGATAAAGAAAATGTGGTATATATACACCATGGAATACTATTCAGCCATAGCAAAGAATGAAATCCTGTCTTTCACGGCAATGTGGATGGAAATGGAAGACATTATGTTAGTTGAAATAAACTAGGAACAGAAAGTTAAATGCTACATGTTCTCACTCATATGTGTAAGCTAAAAAGGTTGATCTTATCCAAGTAAAAAGCAGAAAAGAAGATACTAGAGGCTGGAAAGGGTAGAGGGAAGGCGGTGGGGGAAAGAAGGGATAGAGAGGTTTGTTAAAGGACATAAAATTCCAGTTAGATGGGAGGAAAAAGTTCTAGTATTTATATCACTGTAGGATGACTATAGTTAACAGTAATAGATTCAGGCTGGGAGCAGTGGGTTACACCTGTAATCCCAGCACTTTGGTAGGCTAAGGCAGAATTGCTTGAAGCCAGGAGCTCAAGGCCAGCCTAGGCAACATAGTGAGACCCTGACTCTACTAAAAATAAAAAATTAGCCAGGTATGGTGGCACATGCCTGTATTCCCAGCTACTTGGGAGGTTGAAATGGGAGGATCACTTGAGCCCAGTAGTTTGAGGTTGCACTGAGCATGATCATGCCACTGCACTCCAGCCTGGGTGACAGAGCAAGACCCTGTCTCTAATAAAATAATAATAAATCAACAGCAGACATCACATGTAATGGTGAAACATCAGACATGTTCTCATTTCAATCTTGAAACAAGGTATATGGGGCTGAGTGTGGTGACTCATGCCTGTAATCCCAAGCACTTTGGGAGGCTGAGGTGGGAAGATGGCTTGATCTCAGGAGTTCAAGGTCAGCCTGGGCAACATGGTAAAACCCATCTCTACCAAAAATACAAAAACGTAGCCAGGTGTGGTGGCACGCATTTGTGGTCCCAGCTACTTGGGAGGCAGAGGTGGGAGGATCACTTGAGCCCAGGGGCAAAAGGCTTCCATGAGCTGAGATTGTGCCATGGCACTCCAGCCTGGGTAAGAGAGTGAGACTCAGTCAAAAATAAAATAAAATAAATAAAATAATAATAAAAAATAAAACAAACTACATATACAAATCCTTGTCATTACTATTATTCAACCTTGCTCTGGAAATCTTAGCCAAATTAGTAAGAAGATAAAGATAAATCAATTTACACTTACAGAAATAATAAGAAAAGTCAGTAAAATGGCCAGACACAAATAAGATAAATATGGAAATGCAATTAACTATCTTGTATGAGAAATAAGCCGTAAAGAAACACAAATGAGAAAAAAATCCCAAGGCATAGAAGCAACAAAATAATTAAATATTGAGAAACAAAAAAAAATGTGAGGGATCTTCATTAAGTGGCAA
This sequence comes from Theropithecus gelada, assembly GCF_003255815.1. NCBI lineage: Eukaryota > Metazoa > Chordata > Mammalia > Primates > Cercopithecidae > Theropithecus > Theropithecus gelada. The sequence continues at coordinate 89,728,239 of NC_037670.1, forward strand.
TTTGATATATGATAAAGATACCATTTCAAAAATGTAGTGGGAAGGTGGAGAACAGGACATGTTTAGGGCAGTGAAACTATTCTGTAGGATCTTGTAATGGTGGATATGTGTCATTATACGTTTGTCAAAACCTGTAACATGTACAACACAGAGTGAACCCTAATGTAAACTGTGAATGTTAATAATATGTAACAACATTGGGGGTTGGGCACAGTGGCTCACCCCTGTAATCCCAGTACTTTGGGAGGCCGAGACAGATGGATCACTTGAGGCCAGGAGTTCGAGACCAGCCTGGCCAACATGGCGAAACCCTGTCTCTACTAAAAATACAAAAACTAGCTGGACATGGTGGTGCCCGCCTGCAATCCCAGCTACTCAGGAGGCTGAGGCATGAGAATCGCTTGAACCCAGGAGGCAGAGGTTGCAGTGAGCAGAGATCTTGCCACTACATTCCAGCCTAGACAACAGAGCGAGATTCTGTCTCAAAAAAAAAAAAGTAACAATATTGACTCATCAATTGTAACAAACATACCACATGAATGCAATATGTTAATGATAAGGGTAACTGTGTGTAGAGAAGGAGGTGAGGGAATAAATGTAAATACTGCACTTTCTGCTCAATTTTTCTTTTTCTTTTTTGTGACAGGGTCTTTCTCTATCACCCAAGCTGGAGTGCAGTGATGCAATCTCGGCTTACTGCAGCCTCGAACTCCTGGGCTCAAGTGATCCTCCCACCCCTCCTCCCAAGTAGCTGGGACCACAGGCATGTGCCACCATGCCTGGCTAATTTTTTATCTTTTGTAGAGACGAGGTCTCACTGTGTTGCCCAGGCTGGTTTCCAACTCCCGGATTAAAGCGATCTCACTACCTTGGCCTCTCAAAGTATAGGGATTACAGGTACAAGCTACCTCACCTGGCTCAAATTTTCTCTGAAGTTAAAACTGCTCTTAAAAAAAAAGTCTCTTAAATAATGTGGTAAGAGATCAGATAATCAAAATTGATATTGAGATAACTTAATCATTTAGGGAACCATTAGACTCCTCACTCATAATACACTCCCTCTTCCCCTGGGAAGGTAAGTACTGAGAAGGAAGTTTCAGTCTCTATCCATCACATGTGGAAGAGTGAATACAGGATGAACAAGAGTGTAGCAGAGGTCACTGACAACACAGAGCCAGGCATTGTGGCTCATTCTTCTTTCCTAGGTCTGCCCCAAAAGTGGGACATCAATCACTGGGGCAGGCTTGCCCCTCTGGCAAGAGAGGACTGTTCCTGCTCATCAGTTGCTCTGCCTCAGACTGGGTAGGTAAGTTTAGTTTAGGAAAGAAAGTACAGAAAGCCCAATTTAATGCTTAGGTCAATGTCCTATAGTTAGAACTAGTAGTGACGGGTCCTCAAATATGTATGCATAGATATTCAACATATCATAGAGAAAGAAACTTTGGTGCTGCTTTAGTGCCTGCAAGATTTGGGGGCTTTTACAGGAAGAATCCTTTGGTTCTAGGAAAGGTTAACCTCAGAAGAGGCAGACATTTTAGGCATCTGTTGGTATCATGACCTTTTGCTCTCTATCAAGTTTACCACACGGGATTACAAAAGGCAGCTGGGTCCATGTAAGCGCTAAAGCACTGTATGAAGATTAGCTTTTAATCACATGTGCTGTCATTAGTAAGAGGCATGCAGTCAACTGCCCCACGTTCTATTCTTTGTTATATCCCAAGGAGGAGACTGAGGAGTGACTAACCTTTAGATTTATGTGGCTTGTCAAGAAGGTTCTGCAATCAGTCCCTCCCAGCATGATATCAAATTGGCATTGAGTATAAACCCCTGAGCAGATTGTAGATTCAACTATAGCTGGGTGGTAGATTTAAGTCACTGAAAATATAAAGGGAAATGAAGCCCTTATTAGATGGGGTAAATAATTTTCTTGGATTAGTTACTAGAAAAGCCTCAATAAAGCAATAGTAAATGCAAAGGCTAAAAAACATTAAAAAGACTTCTCTAGAAATCACATTTGTCAGAAAAGCAACGAAAAACAGGACTGAACTTAAACACACACATTAGAATAAGGCAAGTGGGATAGCGAAGGAAAAACAAAGGAAGATACCTAGACTAAGCAGAAGGAAAAGAGGGACTGCCTTCCTCAAGGGAAACATATACCAGGTCAGGCCGAACAGCTTTGCAAAGGAAAGGAGACTTTGGCATAATTGCCCTTTAAGAGATGGGACTAAGAAAAAAAAAAAGCTATTTTTGTTGTTATTTATTCAAGGAAGGTGTTATGGACCAAACAGGAATAGAAGAAGAGAAGTAAGAATTCAGGAGTAGATTAAAACGGTTCTCTCAGAAAGGCCTGGATCAGCACTTTGGGAGCCAAGGCATGTGGATCACCTGAGGTCAGGAGTTCAAGACCAGTCTGGCCAACATGGCAAAACCCTGACTCTACTAAAAATAGAAAAATTAGCCAGGCTTGGTAGCGCGCATCTGTAATAGCAGCTACTCGGGAGGCTGAGGCAGGAGAATCACTTGAACCCGGGAGGCAGAGGTTGCAGTAAACTGAGATCATGCCACTGCATTCCAGCCTGGGTGACAGAGCGAGACTTGATCTCAAAAAAAAAAAAAAAAAAAGCCTGGATCTAGGAAAATTTTATGATTCCTCTTAATGCTAAAGATATTAAGAGAAAATTAGAGGACTTCTCTTAAAGAATAGGACAACTATAATAGGCCATTACAATTCAGTTCAGACAGATTTGAAAAGGAGGAAGATCAGCAAGAGTATTTCTTGCATTATTAAGTAATTTTCAAGTTGATATTGCTGGGAAGACAGGTGTGGTATTTGCTATATGGCATATGGTATATAGTGGAACTGAGAAGTTTGTGGAACTAAGACTCTAAGGGAGAGTACTAGATCACATTAAAGTAAGTCAAATAACCCAAAAGTAGTCCGGCTCTAAGTTCTATGCTGGACATCCCCACAATTAGAATTACCTTTCTGAGATTAGTGAAGGCTGGCAGTAACTGAACTAATTCTGAATACATGTGCTCTCTTATTTTCCACTAGGGGAAGCTCTGTAGGAAATGCATTAGAGGAATAAGTATGTAAGCAAAACAAACACCAAAATCATAAGGAAAAGAAAAAGAAAGGTATTCTAATCTAAAAGGGTCAGCTACCTGATGTAGAAAGGAAAAGATCCAACTTAAGCAGGTTAACAAGTCAGCTGAGGCTGCCTGAAAGAACAGATGTACCATAGAGGAAAATGCAACACTAGAGACATAGCCCATTTTGACACCAATAGGTAACAGAAAGGAACATGTCTGCACTGCTGCTGAGTTTACAAGGCCTAGAAAATTCAAATACTGAGGAAAAGCAAAGTTTTTAGGAGCATGCTGTAAGGGCCATATTGGTCCCTGTGGGACCACAGGTCTTAAAGGAATGTTAAAGGCCATTCTCCAGCTGAGACAAATGGAGAGGAAAGGAGGACAAATCCCTCCAAGAGACAGGATTCATAGATATAAGGAATTTCACAGCATGACAGGATCTTAATGGGCACACAAAGGTGAAGAACAATCAGGAAGCTCAGAATTTTAAGGAATGCAAGGCCACAAACTGGTCTGCAGAACTGCTGGCTACAAATGTGAATCACTCTTCTCTCAAAAATGAGAGAAGCTTTGTCATTAGATAGAACTCAATCATTTCAGCATCAGGTTGCCAGGAACACAGGGTTCAAAAAAGATGTCAAAATTAAGCTTTAAATGTGCAGGATGGACAATAGGGAAAGAAGGGAAACTCTATGATACCTGATAGCTGAGTATTATCACCCTGGCAATTTCTAACAATTGTCCAAGACAAAGAATGAGTCCTGGCCATGCGTGGTGGCTCATGCCGGTAATCCCAGCACTTTGGGAGGCTGAGGAGGGCAGATCACGAGGTCAGGAGATCAAGGCCATCCTGGCTAACATGGTGAAACCCTGTCTCTACTAAAAATACAAAAAATTAGCCAGTGTGGTGGCGGGCACCTGTAGTCCCAGCTACTCGGGGGCCTGAGGCAGGAGAATTGCTTGAATCCAGGAGGCAGAGGTTGCAGTGAGCTGAGATCACACCACTGCACTCCAGTCTGGGCTACAGAGCAAGATTCCATCTCAAAAAAAAAAAAAAAAAGAATGAGTCCTATGCCACAGAAGCATCAATATATATGGAAGAAATCTCTTCTATAGATGGTAAACAGTGTCCCTATAAGCATGGAAGATTCCTCCCAACTGAGTTTAGCCTAGAGTCTGTAGATTATAGAAAGCTGATTCAGACTGGCAAGCCAAAAGCCAAGATTGTTATGTTTTATTTGAAAACCCTCTGTTCCCCAGAAACCAAAGTTTATACTCTGTTTTGGCTGTGAAAAATAATGTGGGTTAGGATTGTATAAATAATATGTCAACATCTGGGCTGTTTGGTATAGAGATGAGAGATCTTCTTGTATCAATCCTAGGGACGTTCTGACATACTGGAAAAGTGTGGCATCAACTACCTCGAAATTGGAGAAAGTCAGCTTTGGAGGTGCTAAGCTAACTAAATCCATTCCAATGGAAGCTAGCCCACATTGCAGCTGCTGAAGAAGCTACCCTGACTGTACCCAAACACTCAAGCAAATGCTTTCTGGCTGACTAAACTGAACAGTATAAGAAACCAGGGTGAGCACATATTTGGAATTCAACTGCCTTTCATTTTAATTCAGAAGAAGAACATAGATGTTGGAATTTAATCATGAGAGGGCTCATAACAGTCAGATTTGGGAGATTTTGTGTTGCTAATACAGAATTATACAGAGTGCTTTAGGCTGTCATTTGGTTCACCACAGAACATCCAGAGAGCTATGAATGACACCTCGGCTTAGAAAAATTTGAGATGGGAAATAGAAGTGAATAACTGCCAGCCTGTAGTATCTCAAGGCCTGCTGTTAATAGTTATCCACCCATTTCAAAGCATTCTTGGGTAAAAATTTTAAAAACCTCTTAAGCTGGTCTTCAGAGGATACAAAAAAGAACAGTTATTAGTAGAGGAAAATAGCCACATAAGCACTGAAGATAAAGCATTCCCTGAGGTAGTAAGAAAATAGCCCAAAAGACAAGGCAAACTTGGAAAAAATAACTTATAGCTACTTGGTCCAGCTACTTTGTGCTGGAGGTTTGCGGCGGGGCTTTGGTGCCTGAATTCTATCATTCAGCCCACTGAGATTCTCAACTCAGGTTGTTTATATAAGGAAGGATCAATAACCAAATAAGACATAACAAGATGCACTTTTGACTGAAGGGCAAGTACTTGTTAATCTCCCATATGCAGTGCTTCTCTCATAAAACAAAGTTGGAAAATGAAGCTTTGCTTGATAAGCCAACCTTTAAATTGCCCCTACATATCCCAGACTTTGGAATCTGCACAGTCATATGTCCTACATGGGAAAAATGAAAGAGATGGCTTGGCCCAAACGCAGCTTATGGAGTCCATCATAACACATACCTTACCTGTCCTACTCAGCAGATGGAGTCCTTAAATACAACAAGGTAGCTCTCAACAGAGTAACTTTACCATTAATAAAACAGCAGTGTCTTCAGTTCCAACTTAATTAGATTAGCTACTCCTCTCTCGTTTGACAAAGTGAGGAAGTGAGATAATACGAGCTCAAGATGCCTCATTTCCTTTTAGCTTCTTACATTCGTGCTTTTTGAGCTTCTTTTTTATGTAGCAGCATTCTCAAATAAGCTAATCTAATATAATTTATATAGACAGAATGGTCTCTCTGTAGCAAGAATTAACAGCCTGGCAACCAAAAAATGGAAGAGGCTCCCTTCAATATTTGGGTTGTTTTTTTTTTTTTTTTTTTTTTTTTGAGACAGAGTTTCGCTCTTGTTACCCAGGCTGGAGTGCAATGGCACGATCTTGGCTCATGGCAACTTCCGCCTCCTGGGTTCAAGTGATTCTCCTGCCTCAACCTCTTGAGTAGCTGGGATTACAGGAATGCGTCATCCAGCTAAGTTTTGTATTTTTAGTAGAGACGGGGGTTTCACCATGTTGGCCAGGCTAGTCGCAAGCTCCTGGCCTCAAATGATCTGCCCACCCCAGCCTCCCAAAGTGCTGGGATTACAAGCATGAGCCACCGTGCCTGGCCCGGCTCCCTTTAATATTACACTTAATGATTCACTTACAAATATTTTGCTTCTAATCTCAGCAATTAGTCTTTCTGCTAGTGGGTTCTGTTAGTTTAGAGATTTGGAGGCCCAAAAGAAAAGTGATTCAACCAAGTGATAGAAAAATGTTTCCATAGGATTGAAAGTTAAGACTGTGACCTGCCTATATTAGCCTCCTAATTTTTACCTCCTCATCAGGTAAAAAGAACAAAAGATAGGGCTTTGAAGGCTAGCTTAATATTCAACATAAGTTCATGACAACCTCAAAAGAATCTTTAAAAATACTGACAGCCATAATACCATTTCTATTCTTTGCAAAGACCACTTTCCTCAACCTCCAGCTTTGCCTTCTTCCTCCTTCATTTTAGCAGATGATCATTTTCTTTCTTTTCTTTTCTTTTTTTTTTTAATAGAAAAGAGAAGTCACTTGATAGAAACTCCTTCATTTTTCTGATTTCAAACACACCTACTATCAATCCCCTCCTCCTTCCCACTTTTATGGAAGAGGAACTGCCCCCCACCCCTGTTTAAGATTAACCACATTTGCTTTGGATCTCATCTCAGGAATTATCTATTAATTATCCACTCTGTCTCATATACATTCAACCTCTACATCTCTTTTTCTCACTAGTTTTTAAAGACATCTATATCTTTCCCATTTAAACAAATAAAACCCAGCAACCTTCGTTTGACTCCCTCTCCCTTCAAGGCCAAATTTCTCAAAACAGCTGCCTGAATTTCCTCATATTCTACTCACTTCAGCTTACATTAATCGGACTCCCATTTGTCTCCCCATCAAAATAAGTCTTACTACAGTCAACAAACCACTCTGTGTTGCTATGTCCTACAAGTATTTTTAGTTTTAATCTTATTCTGACCTTTTATCAGCTTCAAAAATTGCAGTCCTCCTCTGAACACAGTGCTTTAGACCATTTGGCCATTCTGACTTTCTGTGATCCTCCTCCTGGGAAGGAGAAACAATTTCTTCCCAATTTTCAAAACTCTCCATTTTTCTCCTATTCTTCTGGTGACTCCTTTGTTATCTCCTCCATAGGCCCATTTCCTATCCTTTATTCTGCACTCTTGACTCTTCACAGCTTCAATGAAGAAGTTATCTTCTACGTGCAGATAATTCACAAATGTATACATCTAACCCACAACTTTCTAGACCTGTCAACCTGTCATAATGATATCACAAACTAAACACATCTAAAACACAAATTATAATCCTTTCCCCAATGTCTTGCTCCTTTTCCAATACCTCCTTTCTCAGTGAATAGTGTCATCATCCATTTCATTATGCATTCCAGAACCCTAGAGATCATAAGTGACACCTTATGCTGAATCCCTCAACATCCAATCAAGTACCAGCATCACAACACAAATAGCTAACACTTATTGAGATGTTACTTGTTATCAGGTCGTATTTTAAGTTATCTTAATTTGGTTACCTAATTTAGTTACCTAATTTAGTTATCACAACTACATATGGTAGTTATCATCACCAAGTCCTGTTGATTTTATTATCTTTTTAATCTATCACCTTTTCTTCATTAATGTTGCTTGTGGCTGCCACTGTCATCACCTCAGTCCAAAGGACCATCATGTCTCACTGGACTACTACAGCTTCCTATTTGGTCTGCCAACAACCACTCGGAAAACTCTTTACTTCATTTACCATAGAGCAGTAAGTCTTTTTTTTTTTTTTTTTGATAGAGTCTCACTCTGTCTCCAGGCTGGAATGCAATGGCGCAATCTTGGCTCACTGCAACCTCTGCCTCCCGGGTTCAAGCAATTCAATTCTCCTGCCTCAGTCTTGTGAGTAGCTTGGACTACAGGCACGTGACACTATGCGTGGCTAATTTTTTGAAGTTTTAGTAGAGATGGGGTTTCACCATGTTTGCCAGGCTGGTCTCAAACTCCTGACCTCAGCCTCCCAAAGTGCTGGGATTACAGGTGTGAGCCATTGTGCCAGGCCAAGTCATCTTTTTTAAAGAGGAAAACACCCCACCTCTACAAACATGCATGCACATGCACACAAACATGCACACACAGATTTTAGAATAAGGGCAAATCACCTAACTTGACTTATGAAGCTATGCATGGGCAGGTCCCTAGCTACTTCACCAGTTTCATCTAGAACCATTGTCCTCCTTATGTTCTGTGCTCCAATTACACTGACCTTTAATCAATCTCAAACTTGCCATTCTATAATAAAGTAGGTCTCCAACTCAGAGCCTCTGAATATGTTGTTCCCTTTACTTGAGTCGCTCTTCCCTTTTCTCTTTACCTAGTTAACACCTACTCTTATTTCAGCTCTCAATGACCACTTCCTTAGAGAAAACTTCCTGATGGTCAAATTACCCACCCATATGCCCTCGTTGTACCATGTTATTCTCTTGTGTAATACCTATCACTGTTGCAATATTACATTTATTTGTGTGATTACTTGACTAATGTCTTGCTTTTCTACTAGACTATAAACCACATGAGGATTGGGACTGTCAGGGTTTGCTTATCATTGCAACCCCAGAATCTTGCAAAATGTCTAGCATACAGTGGGTTGTCAACAAGTATTCATTTCAATGAATGAGCTTGCAAGCCAAATTGAACTAGAGGAATAAATAAATAGTGACTAAGAAAACGTAGTGAATTTACTCAACTTCTCATTTTAATGGGCGGAGAGAAGTATTTACAGGGGTACGTTGATTAAACCCATTAAGAATGGGTTTGCTGGTTGGTTGGTTCAAAAGTTGGAGAGGTTAAAACAAGCTTAAAACAAGCAAGAATCCAGCAAAGAAGAAAAGTTAAAGATGCTCAACAAAGATGGAATAACCAACAGTATAATACTTCTGAGAAACCCAGCATCCAGGAAGCCAAAGCCTATATAGAAGTACTGGCCTTAGAAAAAGAAGCAGCATCTCCATTGAAGCAGGATAAGAAGAGAAAAGGGAAAGTGTCAAAATAGGTTTATAGATCTGGTGGTAGAAAGTGAAAAGATAGATAGTTCTAGACTAATGACTTCTATTTATCTATGATGTCAAAAGAGGGTGATCTGCTGAAAGTGAGGATCTATAGAAAGGATTCAGATTGGAGGAAAATAGTAAAACAAAAAGATTGCTCACCGGCACTGATAGTCTAGTGGAAATTGGTGGCCAAGCACTTACTTGGCAGAAGTTGCCCAATAATGAGATATTTTCCAGCTGTGCTTGGAGCCGTGCATGAAGAAGGTAATCAGTCATCAATACTGAAGTTTGCCAGATGGACATGAAAAAGGGACAGAGGGTCAAGAAAGCTGGGGCACTGGAGAGACAGTGGAGTGACAATAGCTTCTAAGCTGGACAGACAGAAAAAAACAGAAAACAGTAAAGTACAGGAAGAAGAATAGAAAGGTCTGGATGACTGGAGTTGTCAATGAAAGTTGAGAGAATTAAATGAGTCAAAGCATGTAAAACATTCTGCAAAGTGGCTGGAACAGAGTTATAAGGGCTCAAGAAGTCTTATTATTATCAAGGGGTTAACACTAAAGGTTTAGATTATTCACAAGAGAACCTAAAGATAATGCCATGTAGTAATTTACAGTCAGACAGATAAGAATACAGAAGCAAAGTCATTTTAGCCAGCAGGTGAGCCCAGTTAACTGCCCAATACCTAATTGTCAAATCAGCTTTGTAGTTCTCTCACATAACTCTCAATAAGGACTTTAACATAAGCTTTCAAGTTCCAATTATGCTTTAATTCATTTAATGTGGAGAAACTACAAACTATGTTGGTACTCAGGAAGGTCTTAAAACATCTTCCTCCAATGTTAAGAGACTCCTGGACTTCATTAACACAAAAGAAGAATATGGCAACAGCAATGTGCATGTGCAATAGTGATTGTGACCCAGACCTGCCTTGTAAAGCTTCTATTTTAAATATCAGGTAATAACATTAATGTAAGCAAAAAGTTAAAGAAATACATGAAAAAGTACTCAATCCAATTAAATAAGATGCCACCCAGTTTGAATTGCTAAAGTGATAAGACTGACAACATCAAGTGATGGCAAGGATGCGGAGCAAAAGCCTCTCTCACACACAACTGGCAGAAGCATAACATGGTACAATCACTGGAAAAGTACATGACAATATCTTTTAAAGCTGAAGGTGATATAGCTTATGACTCAAAAATTCTTGTTTGGTATTTCCCAACACAAATATTAATATATACATATGCATACCAAAAGGTATGTACAAAGTGTACAAAAATGTTCAAAGTAGTACTAGTCTTAATAGTCCCAAACTAGAAATAAACCAACTGTCCATAATGATAGAATGGATAAATTGTGCTATATTCATTCAATGGGATACTATATACCACAAGGATGAAGTAGTGCTACACAAAGCACAGAATAATCTCACAAACAATGTTGGCTTTAAGAAATCAAAACACAAGAGTTTATGCCATATGATTACATTTATAAGTTCAAAAACAGGAAAACCCCACCTTTTGCCAATGTGCTGCAGACTTTCATGAATGCACCACACACCAAAGACAGAACAAAGAGCTCCTCTTAATAACAGGGGCGCACAGTGCCCTTAGAAGGTGGCATGGCATTTATCAATGGCTGCTTCTGCTCTAACTTCTATGGTTACAGAAGTTAGAATAGTTGTTACTACTGTGGGGTTAGTGACTGAAAAGGGCATAAGGGGTACCTCTGGAGTACTGGTCATGTTCTAGTCTTGTTGGTGGGATGTGCACTTTGTAATAATTGAGTTGTACATTTATGATTTGTGCCCTCTTTTATGTATCCCATACTTCACTGGAGAGTTTACTTAGAAACAAAAGGCTAGAAATGACAAAAACAATGTAGGCAAAGGCTTTAGAAGAAGCCGAGGCTGCTGGCTCTGCAGAAGCCCCTTTTGCCTCGATGTATAGAATTGGCCACTATGCTATAGAGAGATGGAATGAACTAAATCATGTTATCTAAAATAACAAAATGAAATAATGAGACAGCAGGGACTGGAACTGAGGTATGCTAATCTCACAATGTTCTGAAATTTTTGAAGGAATGTTTCTGGATGTTTACAGAGGGGTCCTCGTCATCTAAGCACTCATTATCCTGATCCTTAAAGCAATGAGATTGTAAAGGGATGCAAAAGTAGTCATAACACAAAAATATTTACTGAAGAACAAGAGCACTTATAAAGTTGGTCCTGGCTCAAACATTCCTCCTCTGGCTCAGGCCAGCTACTGTTTCTGCCAATTCCCATCAACTGCCCTTGTCAGTCATTCTTGGTGAATTATTTCCTGTGTTATGATGTTAAACAGGACAATACAATATAACCATAATGTAAATCAATTGCAAAGTGAAACTGCACATCTTGCAAAAGATGCATGATTCCATGAAGTTGATAAAAGTGCTATCGGAGAACTGTTTGAATCACATGCCAAACCACTGACAAAAGGAGAACCTGGCAGATTAAGGTCAGTTAATCATTGTGGAGGGGATCCCTGGTTGTTCACCAAGTAACCATTTTTTCCTTCCTACTCAGTAACAGAACCCTGATTTTTCAGTAACTGTATTTCTATTGTAACAGTAAATAAGTGATGTTAATATACTCCAAAGCTAGGAAATGTGAGTCAATTTTTAAATCCAAAGAGCTAAATGGACAGTCTCAGATAATCCTCTCCTCCTCAAGTAAATATTTGCTACTGCAACCCAGTTGCACCCTATCTATTTAGGGATTGAGGCAATGCTTTACGATGCTATGATCCACGAATGAAAACATATTTGAGGGAGCAGGAGGGAACCTAATGAGTCTTCAACAAGTTTAAGCACTGGTAAACTATGTTCAACTACCATTACAGGCAGGCAATAGCTAAATGCACCAGCAATTTGAAGTCTGTGGTATTGTAGATACAACAAGGTTTACATGAAAGGAACATGAATTTGAAAATAGATACATGGAAGTAAGTCGCACGAATTAACGAATTCAGACATTCACAGTACTTCAGCACAAAGGCCAGGAAAGATTTGAAAGCATTCCCGTAGACTGCACTGGTGCACTGTAGCAGGAGCTGGTGAACAAAGACAAGATCCCTGCAGTCAGGGTTTGCTTATAGAAACCAGAAGTTAATATCTTCATAAAAATCTTAAATTCCTCTACTGTTGCCCATATTCCCAGAACCACTAGACAAAGCAAACTAGGTTTTGCAGTTACACGCAACTTACATCCTGCTTTGTCCTCTTGAAATAGGATCCCAGTCAACAAAACCCAAACATTCCCACAAATCTCCTTAGATGTGTATTATCTATAAATAAAGCTTACAGAAAGGAAAAAGTGACTTTCTATGCTTATCGGTATAGATGTTATGGAATTAAAAAAATAATAATAAAGCCTCTTTGGTTCACCTTCGCCAGCGTTAAAATCCGTTCTTTTCATAACCCACCTTTCGCCGATGTGCTGCAGACTTTCATGAATGCACCACACCAAAGACAGAACAAAGAGCTCCTCTTAATAACAGGGGCGCACAGTGCCCTTAGAAGATGGCATGATATTTATCGATGGCTGCTTCTGCTCTAAATTAACACGTACAGGAGGACTCGTTTTCAACTAGCTCCACCGGGAAACACTGGAGGGGGCGGGGATCCTTATTTAAGAGCAGCTGATTTCAGGCCAGCAACTCTCCTCCCTTTGGGGGCTTCGGTTTGGGCTATGCCAATGGGTTTCTTCACACAAGATCTCACGACACTTTAAAACGGCTCGCCGGTGGAAGAATCCTCGCCTCACAAAGAGATAACTAGGGCAGAGCTGTTACACAACCGATACCCGACGGCGAAAGCCAGCCCGAGGAGTCCCCCAGGAGTCTGACTTGGGAGCTACATCCTCCGCAGGCGAGAAGCACTTTTGCTCGAGAATTGTTTTACGCGCCCCTCTACCAACTGCGGACTCGCCTGCGAAAATGGAAGAAGGGGCGAGGACCGAGGAAGAGGGGCGCGATCCACAGGGCGCGGGGTTCGACGCCGGGAGCCAGGGACCCGAGCCCCGGACCACCTCCCACCGTCGTCCGTCACTCCCACAGAGGCGGTACCTGTTTCCGCATGTTATTCATGACGCCCATGAAACCCGCCAACAATTTAGCTTCTTCCCGAGCAGCAAGTTTCTTCTCTGTCTTCTTCTTGCTGCTCTTCTCCACCCCGGAGGCTGCCATCCTCCCTCAGCTCGGTTCACGCCCGGGACTCGCCGGGCCGGGCGAGGGGTCGCACTCTCTGGGCACACTGGCGATTCTATTGACCAAACACGGCGATCGGAACTGCGGCTGCAGCACCCAGCTCTGGAACGCGCGACAGGCGGCGGTGGCTCGGCCACTGCCGAAAGACAAGGCCGGGCGGCCCCCTCAGGAGCGCTCAGGGAGCGACGCTGCCAGCTGGGCTGCGTCCCCGGGCAGAACCCGAGTCCGGTCGAGGAGCCTGCGCACTTTGCGCGAGGAGGCGGGGGCCCTTTGAGGGGAGTCAGGGGCGGGGCCTCGAACGTCACAGTGGCGCGCCGCTCCGAGCAATGCGACTGCAGGCATAGGTGGGGCCGGGTGCATTGTCGCTGTCCCGCGCTGAGTGAATTTTGCCTCGGAGCTGATCCGAGGTCGCGCCTGCCCTTCTGTGTGCCCAAGGCAGATTTCCAGGTTTCGGTTATGTGATTATCTTTTTGTTTTTTGATAATAGGGCGGTGGAACGTGCAAAGGTGTCTCCCATCAGTGTAAGGCTTCATAGGAACAGGGTCGGTGTTCAGTGCAGTATCTGAGCCTGGTGTATGGTAGGCGCTCAGTAGATATTAAATGATGAAAGGATGTTACTGCACGTTAAAGTCTTGTTACACCGAGTACAAGATTTATTTTCATGAGATTCATAAAGCAACAGCACACAGTCACGTTGCTGTCTCCTTGGCGTGCAGTGAGTGTCTGCCTAACTAGGCTGGCTTACTATGTGTTCACAACTGAAATCAGTTGTCAGTCAGTTCCAGAAATCTTCAGTTAGGCTTCTCTAAGTGTTTTTACGGTAACACGGAACTCAATCACAGCCCTCATGGAAATGCTTTTTGTAACCATATTCTTTCTAGTATATAGTAATATACAGAATTATTTGAAATTGTACATTAATATTATGAAAACTTTATATTTCATTGGTTTTCCTCCTCAGTCTATATAGGACTGTATAGAGACCTATTTTATGTAAAATAATTTACACTATTGAGGCATTTTTTTTTTTTTTTTTTTTTGAGGCAGGGTCTCTGCCCTGTCACCCAGGCTGGGGGTGCAATGCAGTGGCTTGAAGCCTCAGAACTCCTGGGCTCAAGCAATCCTCCCATCTCAGCCTCCCAAGTAGCTGGGATTACAGGCATGCAACACAACTCTGGGCTAATTTTTAATTTTAAAATTTTGTTGTTGTTGTTGGTGTTGGTGGTGGTGGAGAAGAGGTCACACTATGTTGCCCAGGCTTGTCTTGAACTCCTGGCGTTACGCAATCCTCCCACCTAGGCCTCCCAAAGTGCTGGGATTACAGGAATGAGCCGCCAGTCTTGGCCCACAGTATACTTTTCTTGTTGGGGACAAACAACATAACATAATCCAGATGAAAGAGCAAACTATATATGCCTCAATTTTTACAAAATAGTAAGATATTTATGTCTCTGTACACTTTATCTTTCTTCTTTTAATCTAGAGGTTCTCAGATGTGCCTCTATTTTAACTAGTTGATTTGGGGATTTAAGGTGAACTCTGGCAATAGGAATAATTTATTGTTAATAAAATTAGAAATGAGAAAATTTTTCATTCACTTTATTAAATGACCCAGGACACTGAAGAAAAACAGAATAACTTTTTTTTTTCTTGTTTTTAATCGAAAAGAAGTAGAAATCTGTCTTCTAACTCGAAGGCCTTGAGAGGTGAAGGATCCGTGATTCAAAGGCAGAAATGTAGGTGATGAAAAAGAATGCTGTTCTGCAATAAAGCAAAAAAGAAACAAGGAACAGCATCCTTAGTGCTTGGTGTTAGAACAGTCTTTTTACATATTGCTGAATATAAAACATCAAAGTTCATGGACGAGCCATAGGATTCAGAACTCAAAGAGACCACAGAGATTATACAGTACAGGGGTTAAGCATGAGACTTTGCCTGGATGCAAAGTCAAGCATCTCAACTTTCTAGTTGTGCAACTTTGGACAAATTGCTTAACTTCTGTTATGCCGCAGTCTCCTTATCTGTGAAAATAGAACCTACCACATGGAACTGCCATAAAGATTATAAAAATGCTTAGAGGGGTGCCAGCACAAGACCCTTAAAATTACTTTACTGAGTTAATAATACACACATACCTCAGAGATATTTCAGGTTCTGTTCCAGACCACCACATAAAGTAAATATCGCAGTAAAGTGAGTCACACAAATTTTTTGGTTTCCCAAAACATATGCAAGTTATGTTTACACTATACTGTAGTCTGTTAAGTGTGCAATAATACTGTATCTGCAAAAGCAATGCACATACCTCAATTAAAAAGTACTTTGTTGCTAAAAATTGCTAATGATCATCTAAGCCTTTTCAAGTTGGAAGTTTTAAATTTATTTTTATTTTTACTTTTATAAGAGATGGAGTCTTGCTGTGTTCTCTAGGATTGAGTACAGTGGCTATTCACAGATGTGATCATAGTATCCTACAGCCTCAAACTCCTGAGGTCAAGCAGTCCTCCTGCTTCAGCCTCCTAAGGAGCTGGGACTACAGGCCCATACCACCATGCCCACTAGATTCACAGTCATTTTGCTTGTGGAAGGTCTTGCCTCAATGTTGATAAGTGCTGACTGATTAGGGTCAGGTTGCTGAGTGATCAGAATGGTAGTTTCTGAATGTTGGGAGTGGCTATGGCAATTTCTTAAAATAAGACAACAATGAAGTTTGCTGCATTGATTGACTCCCTTTCACAAAGGATTTCTCCATATCATGCAATGCTGTTTGATAGCATTTTACCCACAGTAGAACTTATTTCAAAATTGGAGTCAGTTCTCTCAAACCCTGTCTCTGCTTGATCAACTAAGTTTATGCACTGTTCTACATCCTTTGTTGTCATTTCAACAATATTTACAGAGTCTTCACCATCAGTAGATTCCTTTTCAAACAACCACTTTCTTTGCTCAGTCATAAGAAGCAACTCTTCACCCATTCAAGTTTTATCATGAGATTGCAGCAATTCAGTCACATCAAATTCCTCTTCTAATTCTAGTTGTTTTTCTATTTCCACCACATCTGCAGGTACTTTCTCCACAGAAATCTCTAACCTCTCAAAGTCATCCATGAGGGTTGGAATCAACTTCTTCCAAATTTCTGTGAATGTTGATATTTTTACCTCCTCCCAATCACAAATGTTCTTAATGGCATCTAGAATGGTGAATCTTTTCCAGAAGGTTTTCAATGTGCTTTGCCCACATCAGAAGAATCACTGTCTGTGGTAGCTCTAGCCTTATTAAATGCATATTTTAAATAATAATAATACCTAAAAATCAAAATAACTCCTTGATCCATGGGCTGTAGAATAGACGTTGTGTTAGCAGTCATGAAAACAACATTAATCTCCTTGTACAGCACCATTATAGCTCTTGGGTGACCATGTGCATTGTCAATGACCAGTAATATTTTGAAAGGACACTTTTTTTTTTTTTTGAGCAGTAGGTCTCAACAGTGGACTTAAAATATTCAGTAAACCGTGTTGTAAACAGATGTGCTGCCAGCTAGGCATTCTTGTTCAATTTATAGAGCACAGGCAGAGCAGATTTAGCATAATTTGTCAGGACCCTAGGATTTTTGGAATGGTAAATGGGCACTGGCTTCAACTTCAAGTCACTAACTGAATTAACTGCTAACAAGAAGAGTCAGCCTGTCCTTGAAAGTTTGAAAACAGGCATGGACTTCTCTCTAGCTATGAAAGTCTTAGATGGCATCTTCTTCCAGGAGAAGTTGTTTCATCTACATTGAAAATCTGTTGTTTGATGTAGCCACCCTCATCAAGATCTTAGCTGGATCTTCTGGATAACTTGCTACAGTTTCCACATCAGCACTTGTTGCCTTACCTTACACTTTTATGTTTTGGAGATAGTTTCTTTCCTTAAACCACATGAACTAATCTCTGCTATCTTCTAGCTTTTCTTGGGCAGCTTCCTTACTTCTTTCAGCTTTCATAGAACTGAATAGTGTTAGGATCTTGCTCTGGATTCGGTTTTGGCTTAAGGGAATGTGGTAGCTGATTTGATTTATTTAGACCACTAAAACCCTTCATATCAGCATTAAGGCTGGTTTGCTTTATTATCATTTGTGTGTTCACTGGAGTAGCACTTTAAATTTCCTCCAAGTGTGTTTGCTTTTCATTCATAACATGGCTGTTTGGTGCCAAGCAGCCTAGCTTCCCAGTCTTGGCTTTCAACATGCCTTCCTCACTAAGCATAGTCATTTCTAGCTATTTATTTAAAGTTAGAGATGTGCGTCTCTTCCTTTCACTTGAACACTTAGAGGCCATTGTAAGGTTATTAGTTGGCTTAATTTCAATATTGTGTCTGGAGGAATAGAGAGGCCTGGGGAGACAAAGACAAATGGGGAACAGCTGGTCATTGGAGCAGTGAGAACACATGCAACATTTATTGATTAAATTTGCTGTTTTATGGGCTCAGTTCATGGTGCTCCAAAACAATTATAATAGTAACATCAAACATCACTGGTCACAGGTCACCATAACAGATATAATGATAATGATAATAATGTTTGAAATATTGCAAGAATTACCAAAATGTAACTCAGAGACACAACAAAGTGAGCACATGCTGTTGGAAAAATGGTACCAATAGACTTGCTCCATGCAGGGTTGCCACAAACCATTAATTTGCAAAAAACCAAAAAAAAAAAAAGAACATGTAGTATCTGTGAAGCACAATAAAGCAAACTGCAAATAAAATGAGGTGTACCTGTCCTGTATTAACTTTGTCACTATTTAGCATTTCCCAAAATGTGTTTCTTGGAATACCGCTAGTCTTATGATTCCCCTAACCTGAATTGGTTCTCTGGGAATGCACCCACAGGAGGATAGGTCCTTGGGTGATCTTGGCCAATCCAGCTCTTCCTGCAACGTGTAGTTCTCAGAATAACCTTAGAATGCAACTTTCTGAGATAGAGAGGTAATGTCCAGAATAAGCCATGTTGTGTCCTTGTTCCTCGCAGAACAGGGTGTACTGCAGCGCTTGTTCTCGGTGATCCTAGTGCCACCTAGGGTATAAAACCCAGAGCACAGTGCTTCAGTGTCCCTCACCTGCAGTGGGATGTGGAGCACACACAGATAAGGCCCTTTCCACACTCAGCAGCTTTCTTGAGCCTTAGAGGACTGGCTTGCTGTGGATCCTAGGCTTCTATTTATTCCTGCTGTTCATCTATCTGTGCATAATAAATCTGTTTGCAATCACAATCATGTGATTGGTAGAGAACCTTTGCAACAATTTCGGGAGACATGTAAAATATACCCTTAGTGAAAAATCCCAAAATATATTTGCATATTAAGTGTTTAGAGAAGGTTTTCTGTACCTATTACTTAAACCTATTCAACTTTTCTATAGTCCAGTACTTTTTGAAGTGTCAACTTAGCCAATTCCCATTTTCTGTGAATTACTTACACCTCTATTCACGCACAGGAGGGATTCCTAAGGCTGTACCTATTCTGTGGGACTTTACCTCTACCTGGTCTCAGTTTATTGGATTAAGGTTGAGCACCTAAACCAGACATCCAATTAATAAGCTGAAGTAAAGAGCATCATGTTCTCTTTGGACACTGGACAGATGGATGTTGATGAGCTGGTGTGTAGCAGTTCTACTGGAAGTACGTACAAGGGGCTCAGCCAGCCAATCTGGACGGTGTATGTAGATAAGCAGAGAAAGGCAGCAGTCTGCAGAGACTGCAGAATGAAAAAAAAAAAAAAAAGCAGAAACCCAGAGAAATCAGACAAAGGACCAGGTAGTGGGCAGGGTGATGGGGGTTATCTAAGCTTAAAATTCAGGGTCTCTGAACTTGAACAGGCTGATTTCAAAGCTGTGGGCCTAGTAATGTGTTCACATAGGAATTTGGCTTGGTAAAATTTATAAAAGTAAGATACTTTAACCACAATAGCTTAAGTCTATTGTCTCATTTCACCCTGATTTTCCCTCTATCACATTTTCTTTCTTTCTTTTTTTTTTTTTTTTTACTATCTGGTGGTGTTGAAATGGCCATATATATATTTGGGAATGCATCACAAATTGAGCTGGGGATATATTTTTTGGCATCTAGCAGGATATATATTTGTAGATCACAGTTACTTCCATATAGTTAAGCTATTTCCAGCCCTTCTAATATAAGAATGGCATCCAGGAATAGTCCCTAGTCCCACTGTGCCAGCCCTATCTTGTGATGCAAAGATGCAGGGCTTGAGATCTTCTCCTAATATTTCTTACAGTAACCAGCACTGAAAGTATTTAAGTAGTGGAGGAGAAGCAAATTTTAAACAGGTTTCATCAGCTAAGCCACAAGCTGGTCTATGGAAAATTCTTCAATCATCAAATATGTAAAATTGTAAGCAGAAGGTTTGGTACTCACTTCCAGTCAGAAGTGGAAGGAATATATATGTCATGCTTTTGTTTTGTGTTTTTTTTTTTTTTTTTTTTTTGAGACAGAGTCTCACTCTGTTGACCAGCATGGAGTAGAGTTGTGCAGTCTTGGCTCACTGCAACCTCTACCTCCTGGGTTCAAGCGATTCTGCCTCAGCCTCCCAGGTAGCTGGGGTTACAGGTGCCTGACACCATGCCCAGTTAATTTTTTTTTTTTTTGTATTTTTAGTAGAGATGGGGTTTCACTATGTTGGACAAGCTGGTCTCCAACTCCTGACTTCTGGTGATCTGCCCACCTTGGCCTCCCGAAGTGCTGAGATTACAAGTGTGAGCTACCATGCCCAGCTAGTCGTGTGTATATTTTACAATATAACGTATGAATGGGAAGTGTGACCTCAACTTCCAGAATGGTAAAGTAAGGGCCTCTGAAAATCTACTCCTCCATAAAAGCAACAAGAACACTGGGAAATTGTCAAAATTAACTTTTTCAGAATGCTGGAAACTAACTAAAAGCTTATAAAAATCCAAGAAGTATTTATTTAATACAGATGGCTGAATCTCAGTAAGAACAATGAGACTTGTAGTGTTTTAACTCTTCCTAATCCCTTCTCACTCTCCCCAGCTTTACAGTAGCTTTAAAGACCAACAGCTTCACAACTATGGTAGCTGTGAAACCCTCCAGCCCACCGTCATTGGAGAAGGCAGAACAGGTTAAGAGGTCCTGGAAAGCCTCATCCCTAGGGTATTTTTAGTATTCAGCCTGTCTGGCACCTTACTGAAAAGCTCCATTCTCAGGGCTTGTATTTATTTGACATGACTCAGAGCTCACTTTGTGCAAACAGCTCTGCCAGCAGGGAATTTGACAAAGACAATAAGTAGCAGTTGTTTAATATTGCAGCTGCCTAAGGCAGTATTGCCATTTAGGGCTAGCAAAAGGCCGACCTAAACACTTAAAAGGAAAAACTGAGTATATTAGGCAGGATTCTCCAGAGGAAAAAAACCGAATAAGATGAATGGATGGATGGAAAGACAGATAGATAGATGATACATACATACATGTATACACACACACGTATACATACATATGTCACAGGATCCTTAGGATGTTGCTTCACCAGCCAGAAACCTCTGTGGCTGGTGGCACCTTCTGCCTGAGTTTTGCTTACACCTGCTGGACTCATTCTGCCCACTTGGCCTGGCAAGCTGTGCTCAGCTCAGGCTACTGGCCCAGATCCCACACCTGCCAACAGTGAACCAGGTTCAGAGTGGTGAGGAGTGTGTGGGACAGTGAGCTTGGGGTCCAGCCACTGTGCACGGCCTGGCATGCCGGCTACTGTGGCAAGGCGGGCAGCTCCAGGCACCAGCACAGGTGCTGGCTCCATACGAGGCTGTGGCTGGTCCAGATGCACTGTGTGCAGATTCTGTTCCAGATACTCACATCTGGATGAGGAGAACACATAGCACCCGGAAGCTTGGAGATGCCAGGATCCATAGAGCCCTAAAGAGGGTGTCACAGTCTTGGCTTGGGAAGCCTCTAGGTCTGGGCTTCCTAAAGGGCCACAGTTCTTCTCTCCTTCTTGTCGTCTGTAACATGGCAAGTGGGGTGTGTGTGTGTGTGTGTGTGTGTGTGTGTGTGTGTGTGTTTCATCCCTGTTTGTGTTATAGCTCTTTCAGTCCTGCCATTTGGTGAGACTCGAGTTTTTATCCTGCATCCAGGAAGAATGAGGTATGCAAGCAAGCAAGGTGGAGAGGGCAAGCAAGGTGAAGAGTTTCACTAAGCGACAGAATAGCTCTCAGGAGACCTGAAGTGGGTAGCTCCTTTCTGCAGGTAGGTCATCCTGATGAATGTCCAGCTCTCAGTGGAGAAGAGACCCACAGTGGGTAGCTCTTTTCTGCAGGCAGTTCATCCTGATGAGTCAAGGAGACCCAAAGTGGACAGCTCTTTCCCACAGCTGGTAGTCTTGACATCTGTGTGAGTCTGGCTGAATCTAGGGTTTTTATGGGCTTCAGAAAGGAGGAAGTGTGTGCTTGTTGGTCCATGGGCAGCCATGGGTGGGCCCAGGAAAACCACCATAAGTTCTCACTCTGGGCCACAGACTCTACCCGAACTGGCAGCCTGGCCCCCAGGCTTCAGGCCATTCTTGGCTCGAAGGAGGGGCTTTACTGGGGACCCACCCCTTCCCATCCAGGAACCTGTCTGCCTGCTGCCCTCATCAACATGTCATACATGGCACCTTGGCTGTCCACACTGAGGGGTGTCTGCAGGCCCATGCCAAGCTGCCATCAGTCACTGCCCCTCCCACCTGCCTCCCATGCTCTTTGGTGCCCAAAGTCTAGAGGGGGCTGAAGCGGCTGGGGGCTCTATGTCAGCACCATCCTGAACACATGCACAGCTGGCCAGGTTGTGACAATGCCCAGGCTCAACCACAACTTTGCTCTGCCCCAGAGCAGGTGCTGGAAGCAGGGAGAGACCAGGGAGCAGGAGCAGGCACTTCCAAGCCTGTGGGAGCAGGGGAGCTTCCCAGTTCCTGAGAGCACAGGGATGCCCAGGTCTGGAGCTGTGGCTGGGTGGCTACAGCTGAGCCCCAGAGAGAGGGCTCCTAGCCTACCAACTTGGTAGGGCAAGGAGCTCCCACCTATTCCTGGCCCCTGCTAGCTCTGGGGAGTGCACAGCCCCAGCTGCACCTCCCTGACTGCAGCCTGTGTCTTCACAGTGTGGCCACTCCAGATGGTCTGCTGCTGGTATTACATATACATACATAAATGCATGCATGCATACATACATACATAAATGCACACATATTTGTTATGGAAATTGGCTCATACAATTATGGAGGCTAAGATGTCCCAAGATAGGTTGTCTGCAAGCTACAAAACCAGGGAAGCTGTTGTTGCAATTAGTCTGAGTACAAAGGCCTAAGAACCAGGGGAGCAGGTGGTTTAACTCTCAGTCCTAGGCTGAAGGCCTGAAAAACTGGAGGGACTATGTAAGTCTGAGTCCAGTTGCCTGAGAATCTGGAGTTCATGGTTTTTTTTTTTAATTTTTATTTTTTTGAGACGGAGTCTCACTGTGTCACCGAGGTTGGAGTTCAGTGGCTTGATCTTGGCTCACTGCAACCTCCACCTCCCTGGTTCAAGTGATTCTCCTGCCTCAGCCCCCTGAGTAGCTGGGACTACAGGCATGTGCCACCACGCCTAGCTAAGTTTTGTATTTTTAGAAGAGACAGGGTTTCACGATGTTGGCTGGGCTGGTCTTGAACTCCTGACCTCAGGTAAGGTTCCTAAGGTCCCTCCCAAAGTGCTAAGATTATAGGTGTGAGCCACCACGCCCAGCTGAGAATCTGGAGTTCTGATGTTTGAGGAGAGGAAAAGATGGATGTCTCAGCTCCAGAAGAGAGAGCAAATTCAAACTTTTTCTGCTTCTTTGTTCTATCTATCATCAATGGTTTGAATGACACCTGCCTACATTAGTGACTGTGGGTCTTCTTTACTCAATCTACTGATTCAAATGCTTATCTCTTCTGGAAACAGCCTCACAGTATTCTTAGAAATAATATTTTACCAGTTACCTGGGTATCCTTTAACCTAGTCAAATTGACACCTTAAATTAATCACCACATTAGGTAATGAGATGTCCATAGTTGACTTTGAAAACTATGGCATATACTTGGGAATCTAGAAGGCCAGGAGGAAACCTCAGAAGGCCTGAAACTCTTACCTCTGGTTGACTTTTGTGGCTCTATGCAAGCAACAAGTGACAGGTAAGGCAGAATTATAAGCTGCCTGCTGGAGCATTAAAGCTGCAACCCAACACACACATAGAACCCCTTGGCAGAGTAAAATAATTATTGTTTTAAGTGATTTTTTATATAAAAAGGATTATACATCATGACCAAGAGGAATTTATCCCAGGAATGCAAGGTTGGTTTAACATATGAAAAATCAATCAATATAATATGTGTTACATTAATAGCATAAAAAACAAAAATAACATGATTATAGATGTGGAAAAGGCAATTGAAAAAATCTGGCACCCTTTCATGACAAGAACATTCAGTAAATTATGAATAGAAGGGAACTTCCTCAACCCATTAAAGGGCATCTATGAAGAACCCACAGCTAACATCATACTTAATGTTGAAAGACTGAAAGTTTTCCCTCTAATATTAGGAACAAGACAAAGATGTTTCATCTCTCCACTTCTATTCAACATTGTACTGTAGGTTCTAACCAGGGAAATTATGTAAGAAAAAGAATTAAAAGACATTAAGCTTGGGAATCAGGAAGGAAAACTATCTTTATTCACAGTTGACATTAACTTATATATAAAAAATACTAAGGAACACACACACGTGCACACACACACACACACAGCATTAGAGCTAATACAAATTCAGCAATGTTTCAGGATACAAGATCAAGATACAAAAATCAGTTTTCTATATACTAACTTAAAAAATAATAAATATGAAAATGGAATTAAGATTCTATTTATCATAGCATAAACAAGAATAAAATAAGAATAAATTTAACAAAGGTAGTGCAAGGCTTATACACTGGAAAATATAAAACATCATAGAAAAAAATTAAAGAAGACCTAAATAAATGAAAAATATCCCATGATCATGGAATGAAAAACTTAACATTGTTAAAATAATAGTACTGTCCAAGTTGATCTACAGATTCAATGTAATTATTATCAAAATCCCAACTCCTATTTTTTTTTTATAGAAATCAACAAGATAATTCTAAAATTCATATGAAAACACCAAGAGGCCAGGCATGGTGGCTCACACCTGTAATACCAGTATTCTGGGAGGCCGAGGCTAGTGGATCACTTGAGGTCAGGAGTTCGAGACCAGCCTGTCAACATGGTGAAACACTGTCTCTACTAAAAATACAAAAATTAGCCAGGAGTGGTGGCATGCGCCTGTAGTTCCAGCTACTAGGGAGGCTGAGGCAGGAGAATCGCATGAACCTGGGAGGTGGAGGTTGCAGTGAACTGAGATTGCACCACTGCACTCCAGCCTGAGTGACAGAGCAAGACTCAGTCTCAAAGAAATGCCAGGAACTCAGAATAGTCAAAACATTTTGAAAGAAAAAGGCGAAGTTGAAAAATTTTAAACTTCCATGTTTTAAAACTTACTACAAAGTTAATATGTAGTACTAACATAAGAATGCAAATATAGATCAATGAAATAGAATTGAAAGGCCAGAAATAAATTCTTGTAGTTATGGTCAATTGATTTTCAGGAAGAGTGTCAAGACCATTTAACGAGAGAAGGAATAGTTTGTTTTTCAACAAATTATGTTAATATAACTGGATTAGCCACATGCACAAGAATGAATTGAGAACCCTATCTCACATCCTATATAAAAATTAACTCAAATGGGAACTAAATATAAGACTCTTATATTTAGAGAAAAACTGTAAAACTCTTAGAAGAAAATTATGCTTAAATCTTTATGACTTTGGATTGGGCAGTGGCTTCCTAGACACCAAAAGCACAAACAACAAAAGAAAAAAATAGATAATTTGGACTTCATAAAAATGAAAAACTTTTGTTCTTCAAGGGATACCATCAAGAAAGTGAAAAGACAGCCCATAGAATCACAGGAAATATTTGAAAATCATACATTGGAAAAGGAACTTGTATCCAGAATATGTAAAACACCAATAGCCCTATTTAAAAATTGGTAAAGGATCTTAACAGACATTTCTCCCCAGAAGACAAATGGCCAATAAGCACATGAAAGATGCTCAAATCTATTAGTCATCTAAGACTAAGTAAAAAAAAAAAAAAAATCAGAACTACAAGATACTGCTTCACACCCACTAGGGTGACTGTAATTTTAAAAATGTATAATAACAAGTGTTGGCGGGATGTGGAGAATTTGGAATGCCCATACATTACTCATGGGATCGTAAAATGATGCACCCACTTTGGAAAGCAGTTCAGCAGTTCCTCAAAATGTTTGTTTTGTTTTTAGGAATTATCATATGACCCAGCAATTCCACACTTAGATATATATACAGGACAATTGAAAACATGTCCACACAAAAACGTGGGCACAGATGTTTGTAACACTGTTACTCATAATAGCCAGAAAGTGAAAACAACTCAAATGGTTATCAATTAATGACTGGATAAACAAAATGTGGTGTATTCCATATAATGGTAATGTTCCATTAAAATGGAACATTAGTCATTACTAAATCATAAAAAGAAATGAGATTCTGATACATGTTATAATGTGAATGAACCTTTAAAACATTATACTAAGTGTAAGAAGTCAGACATAAAAGACCACAACTTACATGTTTTCATTCTTATGAAATCCCCAGAATAGACAAATCCAAAGAGACGGAAAGTAGAATATTGTTTGCCAGGGATTGGGGGGTGGTAAGGAGGCAATGAGAATTGGCTGCTTAGATGTATGCCTTTTTTTTGGAGTGATAAAATGTTCTGGAATTAGATGGTGGTGATAAATGCACAACTTTGTGAGTACACTAAAAACCACTGAATTGTGTATTGTAAAGTGGTAAACTTTATGGTATACAAATTATATTTACTATAGCTGTTTTTATTTATCTTTTTGAGATGGGATCTCACTGTCACCCAGGCTAGAGTGCAGTAATGTGATCTGAGCTCACTGCAACCTTCGCCTCCTAGGCTCAATTGATCCTCCTGCATTAGCCTCCTAAGTAGCTGGGATTACAGGTGTGTACCACCACGCCCAGCTAATTTTTGTATTTTTTGTAGATACAGAGTTTTGTCATGTTGCCCAAGCTGCTCTCAAACTCCTGAGTTCAAGTAATCCACCTGCCTTGGCCTCCCAAAGTGCTGGGATTACAAGCGTGAGTCACTGTGCCTGGCATATTTTTAAAAATTATAAATGCACCTTATTTTTTCATTTTTGAGGGGAAATGCATGAAATATAATTTATCAGAATTATTATGTTTTTATAACAGTACTACCAACAGTGAGTTTGTCTATGAAGTTTCATATTTTATGCATCCTGACATATTGGACCACATCTTGACAGTATAATGCATCATGTCCTGATAAAGTCTTGTGATCCCAGAAGCACAGGTGACTGAGAATGAATTAGGATATATAAAAATTGCTTACAAATCCATAAGAAAAACATCTCTAAAAAAGGACAAAAGAAATAATTAGAAAATGTACTCAAAAGGAAACTGGAATGACCAAGAAACATATAACAATGTGTTCAACATCACTAGTAATCCGAGAAGTGCATGTTAAATGCAAAATGAGATAGGCTGAGGTGGGTAGATCACTTGAGGTCAGGAGTTCGAGACCAGCCCAGTCAACATGGTAAAACCCTGTCTCTACAAGAAATACAAAAAAAAAAAAAAAAATTAACTGAGTGTGGTGACGGATGACTGTAATCCCAGTTACTCGGGAGGCTGAGGCACAAGAATCACTTGGACCTGGGAGCAGAGGTTGCAGTGAGTCAAGATCGCACCCTTGCACTCCAGCTTGGGCAACAGAGCGAGAACTCAACTCAAAATAAATAAATAAATATAAAAAAAAAAATGAGATAGGTTTTGGCATCCATTCATCCATCTGATTGACCAAAATTCTATAGGGATACAATACCAAATATTGCTAAGGATATTTAGCATTTATCAATTACTGGCAATGTTATAATTTGGTACAGTCACTTTGGATGAATAATTTGATGAAATCTAGTAAAGTTGACAATGCATACTCCCTATCTAAACAATTTCACACCTAGACCGGGCATACCTACAAGGAGAGATATATGGGAATAGCATATTCATGGCAGTATTTTTTGGTTGTAAACAATCTAAATGTCCACTTATAGGAACATAATAAAGTAGGCACACTGTACTGTAATTATATTGCAGTAAAAAATGAGTTAGAGCCACAGGAATAAACATAGATTCAGTAACATAATATAGAGGAAAGAAAGTAAGACGCATAAAGGCGCACACATTATGAAGCCATTATAACACTGTTGAAGTGTAAGAAATAGTAAACCAACGTATTGTTTAGAAATTGATGCACAGGTAGTAAAAGTATTATTTTTTAAAAAGTATGTGAATGATAAACACCGAATTAGTATAATGGTTAGCCATGTGAGGAAGGGAGATGGGTGAATTTTAGGATGAGTTCACTTGAAGCTTCAATAATTTCAGTAATGTGTGTTTTATTTTTGTTTTGTTTTTCTTAAGATGCTAGGTACATGGCTATTTATTATGCATTTTGCATATCTAATCATCTAATTATATAATATTAAGTTTATTTATATTAAGTTTATATACAAAAACCAAAACAAATGAATGATTAGCAAAAAAAAAAAAAAAAAAGGGCAATAAACATGGAAACTAGGAATATCATTCAAAGTGTTACCACTCTAAAAATGAACATCACTATCCTTACATCACTTTAGGCTTATGATTCTGACATAGTTTATAGTCCAGAATCTATATTATTTCTCAATTATTTCCTTTTTTAAAATTTCTACTTGGGAATATCCCAGTTTTATCAGTCTCAAACTGCATGGTCCAGTAGTTGCTTATTTCTTGTCTCTTCTTTTTTCTCAGGTCACAAATTAACATTTTCTCCTACCTAGTATGTATCTGCTCCTTCAGAAACAATCTTCCTTATATTTTTATATTATTTTACTGTTCATAGGATATTTGCATGTTTATTATTTCTTATGATATTTTATATGTATTTCTCTTTTTAAGGATGGGAATATAATCATAGAAAGGCTAAGCCATTTTTCCAAAGTCACTTTGCATGCGGTTGAAGCAGGATTAAACTTCAGGTTCTAATTTTTGGTCCACTGGGACACTAACTACTCTTTTCTCCACCAAGTGTCACAGCTTCAATATTTCTGCTCATATCAAAAGGTGCTCCTTATGGGGGAGGGGATGTAGAACGTGGACGGGGGAAAAGAGGAGCATGTCTGCCTACTCTCACTTAACCAGCTAAAACATTTTGCTTCTTTCCCAGACATCCACTCCTTTTACCTCTCGAAATAGCTCTGCCCCAAGGAAGGAATAGTTGCTAATCTAATTGGTCAGAGCCGTATAGTCATTGGGTGCCATTTTACTAGTGGGTAGGGTCACTATGCATTTAAAGAACGGCACCCACACTCATCACTCATTATCTAATTCTATGGAGTTGTAAAAATGCCCAGGGAGGGCCTGTATCTGTTGGGCAGGTCTATTTATTTGAGCTTCTTCCAGCCTGCAATTTGATGTGTAAGTCAGGCTGAGCTCTGCCCCTCTAACACGGCCATTTCTGATTTAGGGGGTGCTGGCCAGGGAGGGAGGCTCTCTGCCGAGTTCCATTCTCCATTCTGGTTCTGCCAGAGTTCTGCCTTGAGGGGCTGTGAGTGCTTCTCTAGCTGTTCACAAAATGGTATTTTCTCCCTTCTGACTCTTGTTTTTCACATCTATGCGTGGCTTTTATACTTGGGTACCCTGCCTGGTAGGGCAGTGGGTTAGTGGTAGGATTTTCAAAACTCATCTCTAAACTATTGATACCATTTAGCACCCAAATTGGCATATATTGTTCAGCAATGCCTCGCTTCTCAGTGAAAACAAATTGTCATTACTCCCTTTTGCCCTGGCGTGACTGGGGAATAAACATTCTCTTTATTTTTCAGGACTCGAGGGTAATATATAATGCTTCCTACTCTGTCCGTTTTACTACCTCTTTTTTTTTTTTTTTTGAGACGAAGTCTTGCTCTGTCGCCCAGGCTGGAGTGCAGTGGTGGATCTCGGCTCACTGCAAGCTCCGCTTCCCGGGTTCATGCCATTCTCCTGCCTCAGCCTCACGAGTAGCTGGGACTGCAGGCACCCGGCACCACACCCAGCTAATTCTTTTGTATTTTTTGTAGAGACGGGGTTTCACCGTGTTAGCCAGGATGGTCTCGATCTCCTGACCTCGTGATCCACCTGCCTCGGTCTCCCAAAGTGCTGGGATTATAGGCGTGAGCCACAGCAACTGGCCCATTTTACTACCTGTTTGTTTTATCTATTTCACCAGCTACCATAGCTTTATCACATATAACTGTCAGAAAATGACAGTGATAAAAGATAAAAGGAGTTTGATGTGACATAAAAGAATAACTTGAATAGGAGTGAATGTTTTTGATAAACACAATTGACACTCAGTTATTTCCCTCCTAGAAATAATTTATTTACATTCGTCATAACACCCGATAATAGAAAACACAAGTTTCATCTGCTTTTTTATTTCAATATGATTTAGATTAATGTTAAATAATTGTCAGTATTTCTTTTTTTTTTTTGAGACGGAGTCTCGCTCTGTCGCCCAGGCTGGAGTGCAGTGGCCGGATCTCAGCTCACTGCAAGCTCCGCCTCCCGGGTTCACGCCATTCTCCTGCCTCAGCCTCCCGAGTAGCTGGGACTACAGGCACCCGCCACCTCGCCCGGCTAGTTTTTTTGTATTTTTTTTTTTAGTAGAGATGGGGTTTCACCGTGTTAGCCAGGATAGTCTCGATCTCCTGACCACGAATCGTGATCCGCCCGTCTCGGCCTCCCAAAGTGCTGGGATTACAGGCTTGAGCCACCGCGCCCGGCCAGTTGTCAGTATTTCTATTAGATTATCTCTCTTAAAATAAAATGCTTTGAAATTATTTGTATATGATTTTGTCTAGCAAATAGAATTTTATCATTGTCAACAAAAGAGAATTACCCATGGCTATGAATGTTCACGTATGGAAAGAGCCCCAGAAAATTGCCTTGATCCCCAATTCCTGCCCACAAGGCTTACAATCATATAGAGTAAGAAAATGAGGGATTTAAGCTGATAACTAGTTTTGAGTATTTAAGCCACGTTTTCCTTCAGTAAATAGACAAAAACTAACATTTAGTGAGCACTTACTATGTGCCAATCACTGTGTTATATATTTTCTCTATATAGTCTCCCTTTACCTTTACATGCCCCACTGAGCTTAAGTGCTGATAATTTGGGATTTATGAAAATTAAGGATATCTGCTCTTCAAAAGGCGTTGTTAAGAGGACGAAAGGACAAACTACAGTGTGGGAGAAAATATTTGCAAATCACATACTGATAAAAGACTTGTATCTAGAACATATAATGAACTCTCAACTCAGTAGGAAAAAACAAACAAATCATTTGGGGAAAATATGGGCAAAAGATTTGAGCAGATAATTCTCCAAAGAATATACATAGATAGGAAAAAAGCACATGAAAAGATGCCCAACATTTTTATTTATCGGGGAGTACAAATTAAAACCACAGTAAGATGCCACTTTACACCTAAAAGAATGTCTAAACTTAAAACACTTGATCATATCAAGTGTTGATGAAAATATGGAAGCACTGGAGCTCTCATACACTGCCAAGTGGGAATACAAAATGTACAACTACTTTGGAAAACTGTTTGGCAGTTTCTTAAAGTTATACAATATGCCTCCTATGTGAATTAGCTATTCCACTCCTGGGTATTGACCCAAAAGGAATGAAAGCATATGTCTTTACAAATACCTGCATATAAATGTTCAAACAGATTTATTTATAATAGCCAAAAACTGCAAACAACCTACTATCCATTAGTAGGCAAAGGGATTTAAAAAAGGACTGTATCCATATAATGGAATATTGTGCAGCAATAAGAAGGAATGAACTATTGATACATGCAACAAATGCATAAATATCAAGATAATTATGCTGAGCAGAATAATATAGACAAAAAGAGTACACATTGTATCATTCTATAAATATACACATTTATAGAAAGTTCTAGAAGATGCAAACTAATATTTAGTGACAGAAAGCAATCAGGGGTTGCCTGGGACAGAGTTTAAGAAAAGGTGGAATAAGATAGGATTAAAAAGATGTGTGAAGCCAGGTGCAGTGGTTCACACCTGTAATCCCAGCACTTTTAGGAGGCCGAGGTAGGTGGATCACTTGAGGCCAGGAGTTAGAGACCAGCCTAGCCAACATGGTGAAAACCCATTTCTACTAAATGTATAAAAATTAGCCAGGTGTGGTAATCCCAGCTACTTGGGAGTCTGAAGCATGAGAATTACCTGGACTCGGGAGGCAGAGGTTGCAGTGAGCTGAGTTTGCGCCACTGCACTTCAGCCTAGGCAATAGAGTGAGATTCTCTCTGTCTCTCAAAAAAACAAACAAACAAACAAACAAACAAACAAAAAAAAGATCAAGGAAGCATTTTGGGATACGTATATGTTCATGATCTTGATTGTGGTGATGATTTAATGGGTGCAAAAATTATCTAATTGTACATTTTAAATATATGCAGTTTATTGTATGTCCATTATACCTCAATACAATTGTTTTTTAAAAAACAACTATGAGGCCATGGAGGCTTTTGTACATTTGAGCAATAAATGTTATTTGAACTGCCTTAGTACTTTTAAAAGCACCTAAAGATTTAACAGATTTAAGCTGGTAACAAGCTTGGAGGCATTGGGATCACTTTTTATTTTTTATTTTTTGAGATGGAGTCTCACTCTGTTGCCAGGCTGGAGTGCAGTGATGCAACATCGGCTCACTGCAGCTTCCGCCTCCCGAGTTCAAACAATTCTTCTGCCTCAGCCTCCCGAGCAGCTGGGACTACAGAGGCATGCCACCATGACCTCCTAATTTTTGTATTTTTAGTAGAGACAGGGTTTCACCTTGTTGGCCAGGATGGTCTCGATCTCTTGACCTCATGATCCACCTGCCCTGGGCTCCCAAAGTGCTGGGATTACAGGCGGGAGCCACCGCGCCTGGCCGGGATCACTTTTTAAAAGGAGCTTTACATATATATATATATAATGACAATGGAATCCTAGGTTTTGGAAATCTTTATCAATATGATATACAAAAAAAAAAAAGACGTTTCAGTGTTATTGTTTTTGAGACAGGGTCTCACTGTGTCACCTGGAGTACAGTGCCACAATTATAGCTAACTATCTTCTGGGCTCGAGCAGTCCTCCTGCCTCAGCCTCCTGAGTAGTTAGGAGTAGAGGTGTGCACTGCCATGCCCAGCTAATTTTTCTTTTTTGGTTGTTTTTTTAGAGACAGGGTCTCACTATATTGTCCAGGCTGGTCTCAAACTCCTGGTTTCAAGCAGTCCTTCCATCTCCTTGTTATTTTTAAAATTCTTAATGAGATTAGGCATGTTTTCATACATTTATTGACTATTTTATTTTTTCTTTTGTGAATTGCCTGTTTATATTTTTGTTCATTTTTCTTTCTTTTTTTTTTTTCCTTATTGACTTGTAAGGATTTTTTGTTGAGGTAGATTTCAGACAAACTGAGTTGGAGATAATGTACATATAAAAATGTCCAGTAAGTCATTGAAAATGCAGATTGAGGTCTCCAAGGAAAAGAAAACAAATGAGCAAAAGCAAATTACGAAATCAGAGCCCAAGGAAGAAACAGATCCAGTGGAGGCAAAGAAGTATTCAGAGTGACCTGGAAAAACATGTCCTTATATGACCCTTAACCAGTCACACGTCCTTTTACTGTCCAATTTAGTGTGCATGCCTGACTGCAGGAAGTCCGTCTTTTTTTTTTTTTTTTTTTTTTTTTTTAGTTTGCCTCCCCAAGTATTTCCAAAAAACCCCAGGGATGCTGAAACATGTCCAAGTGTCTGTTCTTCTAGCTATTATTTTCCTCTTGGCAAACACCAAACTCAGTGCGCCCCCTTGAGGCTAAAAGCTTCCACAGAGTCACTCCCATGCTTTAACTCCAGAACGGTGCGGCTCCTGCAGTGTTGAGTAAGACACCCAGTGACCTTCTGAAGCCCTGGTATCAGAGACGTTTGAACCAGAGCACTGTGAGAGTATATGTTCCCTTTTCTATGTCTGATTTGGCTCTATGTAAAGAGAACTTTGGCCATTTCTCTGAAGATGCAGGAAAATTCATAGATGAGTTTGAGAAATTACCTCTCACCTACAGTTTAACTTGGCAGAATCAGCATGTTTTGTTGTCTCTGTGTTGTACAGTGGAAGGAAAACAATGCTTTTTTTTTTTTTTTTTTTTTTTTTTTTTTCCTGAGACAGAGTCTTGCTCTGTCACCAGGCTGGAGTGTAGTGGCACGATCTTGGCTCACTGCAACCTCTGCCTCTTGGGTTCAAGCGATTCTCCTGCCTCAGTCTCCTGAGTAGCTGGGACTACAGGTGCACGCCACCACACCCAGCTAATTTTTTTTATTTTTAGTAGAGACAGGGTTTCACCATGTTGGCCACGATGGTCTCGATCTCTTGACTTAGTGATCTGCCCACCTTGGCCTCCCAAAGTGCTTGGTTATAGACGTGAGCTGCCGTGCCCAGCCAAAACAACACATTTTGGGGACAGCTAGGACCCATGCAGATGAGGTATTGGCTCGTAACCCTAACCATCACGTGTATCAGGCAGGAGGTATAGCAGTTCCAGATCAAAATCCAGGGTGGAACTATCAAAGGTGCAGTGAGGACCTGGGGAGTAGAGATCATATGGTCTCTTGTTTGTTGGAAGGGATGAAGAAATGTATGAAAAAGCCTGTTAACTATGAAAAGGTTAAGGAAGTTTCACAGGGCAAAGACGAGAATCTAGCTTTGTTTCAAGGGGGTTTAGTTGAGGCAATCAGGAAATACACTAACACTGATCCTGCCTCAAGGGAAGGACAAACCCTTTGGGAGTACATTTTATATTCCTGTCTGCCCCTGATATCCACAGGAAACTGCAAAAAGCAGCTATGGGTCCCCAAACTCCTATGGAGCACCTTTTTTTTTTTTTTGATGGATTTTCACTCTTGTTGCCCAGGCTGGAGTGCAATGGCATGATCTTGGCTCACTGCAACCTCTGCATGCTGGGTTCAAGTGATTCTCCTGCCTCAGCCTCCCAAGTAGCTGGAATTACAGGTATGCACCACCATGCCCAGCTAATTTGTTTGTATTTTTAGTAGAGACGGGATTTCACCATGTTGGTCAGGCTAGTCTTGAACTCCTGACCTCAGGTGATCCACCCACCTTGGCCTCCCAAAGTGCTGGGATTACAGGCATGAGCCACCGTGCCTATCCTAGAACAGCTTTTGGATATGGCATTTTAAATTTCTAATAACAGGGACAAAGCAGAGGAAGCAGAAAGAGCAAGAAGGACCTCCCACAAGGTGCAACTCTTGGCTGCAGCCTTAAGCTCACCTCCCACATGGGGTTGCCCTCCTGGCTCTTGGCCTGAACAAGGGAAGCTGAAAGGTAGGAAACCCAAAGCTGGGTCTCCAAGTCACCATGCCTTGGGCATAAATCAGTGTGCACACTGTAAGAAAACTGGCCACTGGAAGAAGGATTGCCCAGTGTTCCAAAGGGAGCCACCGACACCTGAACCAATGATGGCAGAAATAGCCAGGCAAGCCCAAGAGTGATGGGGCCTGAGACCTTCTGCCACAGCTTCTGTCGGACAGCTAGCCATATCTCCGGAGGAGCCTCGGTAACCCTTGACGTGGCAGGTAAGAATATTAACTTCCTTCTGGAATGCTGATTCTGTTTTGACCCATTATAATGGGCCTCTGTCACCCCAAAACTGTATAGTCATGGGGATAGATGGACAAGCTCATAGATGACATTCACCTATCCTGTAAGCTCCTCTTAAGGGACTGTGGTTTTCTCCTGAATGTCCCACCCCTTGTTGGGAAGGGATTTGTTAACTCAGCTGAAAATAGTAGTATCTTTTGGAAATCATAAAGCAGACAAGAAACGGTTCCTTCTCCTTTCCTGTGAATGAATATCAGGCTTTGTTGCTAAATGTCCTGATATAATTCTTTAAGCAAGCCAAACTGAATCCAGCTACCTATTTGCCTGAACCCACAGGCACCCTAGATCATTCTTGCATACAAGTTATGGAGAAAGTTTACTTCAGCTATCTGGATTTAAAAGACGATCCTCTAGATAATCCTGAGGTAGAATGGTTTGCAGATGGAAGTAGCTTTGTGCACCAGGGAAACAGAACAAAAAAACTGCCCATACCAGGTGCTAATCAGTGGGAAACCGTTAAACATTTGCATGACTCTACTCATTTGGGAAGAGAGTCTCTGTTTCAATTAATGTCTTGGCATTTAGTAGGAAAGGCTTACTTAAAAGAGTAAAACAGGTAACTAACTCAGGCCTGTGAACTGTGTGCCCGGAATAACCAAAAAAACCAGTCTTTACCTCCTCCTCTAGTAAGGCCTGTTCAGCATAGGGGAATGTACCCTGGTGAAGATTGGCAAATAGACTATACTCAGATGTCCCCATGTAAAGTGTCTATTTATTAGAATTTGTTGACACCTTTACCGGCTGGATCAAGGCTTTTCCTACCCGGTCTGAAAAGGCAATTGAGGTTTCTAAACTCCTACTAAAGGAAATAATTTCTAGATTTTGGCTGCCTAAAAGTTTACATAGCGATAATGGCCCATATTTCACAGTGATAATTACCCAAAACACATCTTCAGCCCTAGGAATTCAGTACCGCCTTCACTCGCATGGAGGCCACAGTCTTCGGGGAAAGTAGAAAGAACTAATCAAACTCTAAAAAGGACTCTTGCTAAACTACGCCCCCAGAAACCTGGCTGTCTTTATTACCTGTAACCTTATTAACCTTAATAGGCATAGATACTTTCAAGCTACAGAATTATGTGATCAACTTAGGACAAGTGCAAAGCACACTCCTTGAATGTAGAAATCAAAGACTCCCTTCCCCCACTAAGGAAGAGAATCTTGTTGCAACCCAGCCGGGAGACTGGGTCCTATTAAAAACTTGGAAGGAAGGATCCCCAGCAGATCCACTTTCCCCCAAATGGAAGGGACCCTCTTAAGTTCTCCTTAGTACCCACTGCCGTGGAACTTCTGGGAAAAAACAGCTAGGTCCACTTATCTTGAATTAAACCTGTCTCTTAGGAAGTCCCACAGGCCTGTGGAATACAAGAGAGTGATCTCGTTTATTCCTGTGAGCCAATCAGTGACCTCCGACTCCTGTTCAGAAGAAATGAAAGGGATGGATAACATAAAGATATAGATTGGCATTCTACTTTTGCATATAAGTTGGAATCATGCAGAGAGTAACTTATTTACCGAGTGAGCATAGACTTTAGCCTCTCTACATAATCAGACAAACTGTTGGGTATGTGGAGATTTTAACGGCAGCCCAAGGGGGAACTTGTGCTCTGATCAAAACCAAATGATTGTATGTTTCAGACTATTCACATAATATTACCTGGGATATGAAAGCTTTAGATACTCATATCTCTGCCATTGATGCACTATCAGTTGACCCTACATTGGCTTGGTTCCAACAACTGCTTGGCTCTTGGACAGCCTTCCTGTTTATTTTACTTGGAATGATTTTACTTATTTTACTTTGCTGTTGTGGAATATATTGTGGTTGTACTCTTTGTGTAGGAATGCAAGACAAATTTACTCAATGCTTTCTTAAACTGGACACTTATTTATTTATTTATTTATTTTTGAGACGGAGTCTCACTCTGTTGCCCAGGCTGGAGTGCAGTGGCACGATCTCGACTCACTGCAAGCTCCGCCTCCTGGGTTTACGCCATTCTCCTGCCTCAGCCTCCCGAGTAGCTGGGACTACAGGTGCCCGCCACCACGCCTGGCTAATTTTTTTGTATTTTTAGTAGAGACGGGGTTTCACCGTGTTAGCCAGGATGGTCTCAATCTCCTGATCTCGTGATCCGCCCACCTCGGCCTCCCAAAATGCTGGGATTACAGACATGAGCCATCACTCCAGGCCTAAACTGGACACTTATTAATCTTCCAGGTATCACCTTTTGTTGGAACTCGGAGTTACGAATGACTTTCATCATACCAATGCTGTCTGACTGAGCTTCTCTCTACCCTGAATGCAAGAGACCCTAATAGGCAGGAATATAATCGCCCCTATTCAGCCTGAAGAAGTTGCAGAAGACAGATCTGCATCCTTCTGCAACCCTTAGGATTAAGGGTCCTGTTGTAAAGGGTTGGGGGAGATATGGCAGAGGAAGTCAGAGTTTGAACCAGAGCAACTCTAACTTGAGTGAGGGCTAGGAAGATGAGGCTGGGACTTGCTGGGCTGCATTCTCAGAAAGTTAGGCATTCCTAGCCCCTAGATATTTATGGTTAAGAGAACAGATTAATATTGTTTACTAAACAGTAACAATTGGGAGTGTCTGGTATCCTGATATCTGGAGAACAAAGACTTGGGAGTGTCTAGTATCCTGATATCTGGAGAACAAAGGCATTCCTAATTTTGCTTTAAAGATAATAATGTCCGCCGGGGGTGGTGGCTCACACTGTAATCCCAGCACTTTGGGAGGCCGAGGCAGGCAGATCACGAGGTCAAGAGTTCGAGACCAGCCTGACCAACATGGCGAAACTTCGTCTCTACTAAAAATACAAAAATTAGCTGGACGTGGTGGCGCATGCCTGTAATCCCAGCTACTCAGGAGGCTGAGGCAGGAGAATCACTTGAACCCAGGAGGCAGAGGTTGCAGTGAGCTGAGATCACACCACTGCACTCCAGCCTGGGCAACAGAGTGTGACTCCGTCTCAAATAATAATAATAATAATAATAATAATAATAATATTGATCCTTGCAAAATATAGTAATTAAGAAAATCAATCCTTTATCACAAACCCTTGTAGCAGAACACATCTTCCCACATATACAAGCATTGTGCCTAGGGTGGATGCGTTCCTTCTCTTACTGTCAGGAATGTCCTACTCTATCTATGGAATAGCTGCCCTCTCACCATTTTACTTTCTTAATAAACTTGCTTTTTTGCACTGCAGACTCACCCTGAATCCCTTCTTGCACGAGATCCAAGAACCCTCTCTTGGGATCTGGATCAGGACCCCTTTCCTATAATACTGGCAGTCTGGAGATGTGTGCCCTAACCAGGCCATACTCCCGTTGCCCTGTGACCATCCATGCTGTGGCTACTATTGCTGAAGCTGAACCTCAAAGTTACTGTTAAATAGGGTGAGCCAAATAACTGTGGCTCAAGCTGGGCCACCTGCTCTAATTATTACCACAAAGGTTATTGCAGATCCCAGCACAGGCTATGGTCATTCCTTATGATGTACTCTTTGGAGAGATGTACAATTTGTTGGCTAATGGGTCAACACCAAAAATGGCCCAGCCTTACCACCTTCAAACTCTTTTGGTTCATGTAGGTATTTCCTTGGGCCCCCAAACTGCCTTCGGGATGGCTGCATTGAGAGCAGATTGACTAATGGATCCAGATGCAAGGTTCACTTTTCCCAGCTGACCTCCTAGCCTGCCTTTTTCCTGTTTTCATGGTAAAGATTTCCCAGGATCTTGCTGCCCTTTCCTGTTGCCTAATTTGGGTTAGGCCACCAAAGTCCATCCAACAAATTTGACTCATTTGGACTTGGGATGCAAAAAGACAAGTTCTCACTTCCATTCCCCTCAAGAGTACCCTCATGTGTTGAAGGCTCTGATCGACACACATCCTAATTCCCAGCAGCATCTAAGTTTCCTCAGCAATGGATACGTTTGGGGGTGGGAGGAGATGTCTAAAGCTATCAGAATGTCCTGTTGCATCACAAAAGCACCTTCTTACTCTCTCAGCCAGGCAAAGGTAACTTGAAGGGTTGAGTCCCCAGCAGAGGCGGATTTTCTATGATGTTAATGAAGCTTACGTGTCACTTGCTCTGGCTCCTTCCAAGTGACGGGAAGGATCTTACAATGTGTTCGCAAGCTTATATGTTTTTGTAAAATTTGTGAAAGTAAGAAATCTTGTGGCCGGGCGCCGTGGCTCACACCTGTAATCCCAGCACTTTGGGAGGCCAAGGTGGGTGGATCACGAGGTCAGGAGATCGAGACCATCCTGGCTAACACGGTGAAACCCCATCTCTATTAAAAAAACAAAAAACTAGCCGGGCATGGTGGCGGGTGCCTGTAGTCCCAGCTACTCGGGAGGCTGAGGCAGGAGAATGTCATGAACCCGGGAGACGGAGCTTGCAGTGAGCTGAGAGTATGCCACTGCACTCCAGCCTGGGCGATGGAATGAGACTAGGTCTCCAAAAAAAAAAAAAAAAAAAAGATATCTTGTATTCTTTCTCTTAAAGAAGTTATCTTCCCCCAATTATATAAACTTTATGCTCCTCAAAATCTGGATCCATCCCTGATTTCTGGCAAAACTTTGTGAAAAGTTGTTTGTTGTTTTAACTAAAAGGAAAAATGGCATAAAGAATCCAGCTGACCTAGTAACATTTCTCCTTCTACTTCTTACTAGCTGCGTGATGCAAGGAGTGTTACTTAACCTCTCTGAACCTGAGGTTCCCAACTAGAAAATTGAGATAATAGTGTATATCATGGAGTATTGCTGTAGGAATCTATTGTTACCATCAGGGACACTGCAGATGGGATCATATAGTACCTAATATGGTGTTTGTCACATAATAGATAATCAAAAGTATTGTGTGTTATTGTGGTAATTATTACTTTGTTAACTGTATAAACATCTACCTTGGAGGACTGGAAACTTACATTGCATATTTCCCACATTCCTGTTTATTCTCATGTTGTACCTAGACCTGATTAAACAAAGCCTTGAACATGAAGGAGGAAGCCAGAAGAACTGGGCTCAGCTTTGAACTCTTAACTGAGTAATTAAATTGCCAAGCACTATTATCTCCTCGCAGATCTCAAATTTGAGGTATTCTGGGTAATTACATTGCCTTGCCTTTATATATATAGATATGAAATCTCTAGATAGATAGATAAATTTTTTTTTTTCAGATATGGTCTTGCTCTGTCACCCAGGATGAAGTACAGTGGTGTGACCACAGTTTACTGCAACCTTGACCTCCCAGGCTCAAGGGGTCCTCCAACCTCAGCCTCCTGAGTAGCTGGGACTACAGGCATGTGCCACCACAACTGGCTAATTTGTGTGTGTGTGTGTGTGTGTGTGTGTGTGTGTGTGTTTATAGAGATGGGATTTTGCAGGCTGATCTCGAACTCCTGGGCTCAAATGATCCACCTACCTTGGCCTCTCAACTTGCTGGGATTACAGGGGTGAGTCAGCCTGCCCAGCCCAACATTATATTTTTAAAAATTCATATGTAGGCAAGAAGTCTAGAAAATGTCCTTCATGACCATGCACCTTTGGGCTAAACCTTAAAGGGAAAAATCTGACACTGAAAGTATAATATAAGAGTCAACATTCTTTCAGAGGTGGTTGTAAAAGGGCAAGTTGGTGGTCTTCAGCTCATAAGTCGATATGTCAGTTCAAGTGCCTGTGCCCAGAAATGGAGCAGTTCTTTTATTTTTCAATTAAAGAGCCAAACATTTTAAGTCGTCCAACTTCATCCAATTCTTAAGTTGAAAAGAGTTGAAAAGAGTATAATTTAGTCATATCCTCAATTTAAAAGATGTAAATTGTATATTAATGCATAGATGCTCTAATGAAAAAGGTTCAGGAATGAAAGGCAGTACCGTATCTCAAGGACCCTCAAGTAATTATTTAGGTTGATACATTTCTTATAATTACTTAGTTGGCTGTTTGCCTGTGGGTGGTACACTAATTTGCTGTAACCACAGCTAGTAACTGAAATGCTGTTTTAGTTAAAGAAGGTAACATGACGGTGAATCCTTCTATGAAAGGATTTCAGTCCAAGGCATTTAATTCTGCTTCAGATTTGCTAGATGAATGTTAGGTGTTGTATCTCCTGAGTACTTAAAATATGTGCAGAGTATCTCACAGCCATCTTGATTCAAGTGTATAAATATTTATGCAAAGCACTAAGCTAGGCTGGGTGCTGCAATTGATTGCAAATGGAAACTTTTCTCATTATG
Source organism: Theropithecus gelada (assembly GCF_003255815.1). Classification (NCBI taxonomy): domain Eukaryota; kingdom Metazoa; phylum Chordata; class Mammalia; order Primates; family Cercopithecidae; genus Theropithecus; species Theropithecus gelada. Next base: position 89,769,893 of record NC_037670.1, read on the forward strand.
TAAATTAGCAAATGATTTGCTTCCTTCTATTAACTTTGCTGTTTGAAGTCATTTTTTAGTAATTTATTTAATAAAAAGAATTAGTGTCTATTGCCATAAACTACCCAACACAGTAGACACATAAATGCTGATTATATCAAATCGTTAAGTGCTAAGGGGAATTTTGGATGTAAAAGATATGATCTCTGTTCCCTAGTACTTTCCAAAGTTGATGTCCAAATCCCAGTTGAGTGGACTGGGCAGTGATGGTTGCCAGAAGGGCATAGCACCTAAGGCAGACTAAAAGTTGTGGCCAGAGTGATGCCAGATATTGAGTTTGCACTATGTGCTAGACACTGCACTAAACAATCCACATTCATTATTTCATTCAATGGGAAGAAAAATATATGATATAGAGAATACTATCACCCCTGTTTTACAGATGAGGAAACTGAGGCTTCGAGAGATTCAGCAATTTGCCTTAGGACACAGTGGTAGAAAGTGGCAGGCCATCTGACTCTGGAAGTCCACACTGTTTCCTATTATACTAACCCTGAATAGAGAGGTAAGTATTTCTCCAAAAGTATCAGGCACCTATCCACTGAGTGGACCTGGGACCGTCGGGGTAATTGGACCTTATATGACCACCCTGTGCTGTGGCTCCTCTGGTCCCCTGTTGCAGCCATTCCTGCCTGCGTGCCCTCCCCGCACTGACTTGGTTCCATAGTTGTGACTTCCTCTCTTGCCTAACCCTGGATGAGAAATCAGGACCCCAGCTTAGCTCTCAGCTCTTACCTACTTGGTTGCTCTCCTTGCCTGCCTAAGCCAATGCTTTATAAATCACTCGGTCTCAGTTTTTTAAAATTTAATTTAATTTAATTTAATTTTTTAAATAACAATGCAAGAATGGCCTGATACCCCTCTGTAACAACTTCTGCCATCCTATGCCCTGGGATCTTCAGGAACAGACAGTGAGGCTCCTTTCTGCCAGCTCTTTCTCCCACATGCTTATAGAGCAAGTCTGTGAGCCTTTTGCCTGGCTTCTCAAGTCAGAATGAGTGAACTGTAAATACGATTAACAATTAGCCTTAACCTTAGCCTTTCTGTTATCCAAAGGCAAATCTACTTGAAATATAAATGTGGAGAATCTGCTTTCTTCTCCTGCTTTATCTCTCACCAACTTCCTATGCCCCTGGCTCTTGCCCTTGATGCTCCAGCCAACTGGATTATCATCACCAACCCACGGTACTATTTTTGGCGTCTGGGTCTTAGTATCTGCTGCTTGCTTGGCTGGTGCTAGCTCTGCTTGTTTGTCAGGTCTAATCTCAGATGTTTCCCCTTTCAGGAAATCTTCCCAGATTCTATCTGCATGCTAAAACAAACAAACCCTGAGTTACTTTCCCCTCCTTCCTGCTTCCCTATCTGAACAACTAAGTAGTGTTTTACTTCTTTGTTTACACATCAGTCTCCTCCATTGGGATAGTCTTTTTTTTTTTTTTTTTTTTTTTGAGACAGAGTCTCGCTCTGCCGCCCAGGCTGGAGTGCAGTGGCCTGATCTTGGCTCACTGCAAGCTCCGCCTCCCGGGTTCACGCCATTCTCCTGCCTCAGCCTCCCGAGTAGCTGGGACTACAGGCGCCCGCCACCTCGCCCGGCTAGTTTTTTTGTATTTTTTAGTAGAGACGGGGTTTCACCGTGTCAGCCAGGATGGTCTGGATCTCCTGACCTCGTGATCCGCCCGTCTCGGCCTCCCAAAGTGCTGGGATTACAGGCTTGAGCCACCGCGCCCGGCCGGGACAGTCTTTTTAGCTTTGATAGCTGTAATTCTAACAACTAGTACAGTGTGTCTGGCATAAACCAGATGCTTGATCAATAGTTGTTGAAGGAGTGAATTAGTTTGTTAATCTTATTTCACTTCATAGGTCAAGTTGGCTGGAGGAAGTATGCACTTTTTCTAAATGTATTCCCATTGAGCATCAGCATTCTTGTCCAGTTCGTCTTAAGTATCCATCTGCTGCCCCTCCACCCCACTCCACTTTTTAAAGGATAATTGTGTTCTCTTTAGCTTATAGAGTATTTCTTTTCATCCTTCCTCATTGTCCTTCCCCTACCTGCAAACACACACGAGAGTGGCCCTGAAAAGTCAGTGGAAACTCTTCTCCCCCACTCCCTTCTTACTGGGGACTTGTGGACTAGGCATTCTAGGTAATTCCTTACAGCTTCTCTAGACTTATTTTCTACCCTCTTCCCCTCTGTATTTCCACCTACCTTTCCCCACTCTCTCTATTCCGTGAGCATTTCCAACAATAGACTAAACAAACAGACGAATTACGAAACAATGAATTTCTGAACCGCCAAATAGGGTAAGCACAATTCCCAAGTATTCCATTGCTGGAATTCATTCCATGCCATTCCCCAACATTTAAAATCTATTGGGAAATTGTTTCATAATGGTGAGGAAATGGTTCAAAAAGACATCCTTTTGACCTGGAAGGATAGCAGAACATATTGAAAATACATATAGAACATATTGAAAATACATAGAAAAATTGCCTGCAAGCCAAATTATAAACCAAATCGCTAACATTGGTTATATAGGGGATGGGAAACATTGAAACAGAAATAAAAAGGGAAAAAATATTCTCATAACCCTTCAACATAAGCTCTTCTTATTTTAAGTTTTATTACTTGTTTTAGGGAAACAAATAAGGGGTAACAGATATAGCAAAAATAAGGAAGTTATAAATATTGCAAAGTTCTTTCAGAAAAGGCTCCTGGGTCCATTGCTTTTGGCACAGAGCTTTGGCATTTTACTATATTAAGACTTCGGTATTTTACTATATTAAGACTTTGGTATTTTGTTATCTAAATGGGCCAGGGCAGGTCATTTGCTGTGTCTTTCCTTTCTGGTTACAGTTAGCTGATGAGAGGCTGGAGAGGAGAGGCCTGGGGTGCTGCTGTCAACAGAAATCTCTCTTGGTCCCAACCATGAAGGTATCAAAATAATCAAGGAAGTGGTACTCCTGGGGCAAATGTTAAGATGGCTCCCTCCTGCTGCAGACAGCTTAGGAGCTAAAAAGAAAGTGACCCAGATCAAGTACCTGCGAGCTTGTTAGTTTTTATGGACTGAAGGACAGGTAGTTATATCAGATAATGTGTGGAAACAAACAATACAGAACTTTAAAAGCAAAGTCTCTGAACAAAGTTATACATTATAATGTGTCAAAGTTTTATTTAAACTACTAGTGAGGGAACTGGAAATTAGACAACTAGACAAAAGAATTGGCTTTTCCAAATGCTTACACACACACGCGCGCACACACACACACACGTATCCAGTAAGCAAAAGAAAATATTTGCTAATTTAGATATAAAATTGGCTAACATTCTACAGGGCAATAAAACTATAACATCTTTGGGGGTAATTTATCTAAAGCCTGTAAAACATACCACCTGATCAAATCCTTCAGGGTGACCTCTAACTTTACAACACTGTAACACTGTTGGCCCTTTTATAAGTTGTGGGTTGAGTCAAATATACTTTGTAAACAAAGTTACAGTGCACACTAGAATCAGAAAGAATGAACCAGAACTACGTGGTTTGACTCCACTTCTGGGCTAGAGAGTCTCCTTTCAGTATTAACTTTGGAAGTTTTCCAAGTTTATCTTTGAAAGGGAGCCAATATTCTTTTACACCACAATTGCTAGAATTGTATATAAAGCAGGAAAAAGGCTCCAGGAGTCATGTCTAGGGATTCAACCCATAACTTTAGTATTTGGCATGTGTGGAATCTGTTTTTGGCTGCCTAGAAACCTTTTTTACTCACCATCTAGTTCCTCACTGAGTTCTATTTAGCAAAATGATCATTCCCTTTCTATAATAGCTGCCTTCACAACCAAAGCTGCTTCTCTTAAATGCAAGAGTCAGAGAACTGTTGGTAAAACAGGACCAAGAGAAATCTTGGTGCCAGAGATTATTTTTTCCCCTCTTTACCTTTGTATCCACATTACTAACAAAGAACCTGGCATAGCAGGCATTTAGTAAATGAAGTAAGCATATACAAACTTAGCTAAACTATAAATACTTCTAGCTGACGAAGTTTACCTAGTGCTGGAATGTGATGAGATTGGATAAATGGAGTTTGTTAATTGCCTGTTTGAATTTCAGTATCTTTTCAGAAAGTAGGAAAACTTGATATTGTGTTAACTTCACCTTTATGTCTTTGATCATGTAAAATATTTTCTAAATTTCTTCATTCCTCTCTTTCTGTATATAGATAGGTTGGTAGGTAGATAAATAGAGACAGAGCGAGACTTTGTCTAAAATTAAAAAAAAAAATTTAAGACAGAGTCCTGCCCTGTCACCCAGGCTGGAGTGCAGGGGTGCAATCTCGGTTCACTGCAACCTTGGGTTCACTGCAACCTCTGCCTCCCAGGTTCAAGCGATTCTTGTCCCTCAGCCTCCCAAGCAACTGGGACTACAGGCACACACCACCAAGCCCAGCTAATTTTTTGTATTTTTAGTAGAGGCAGGATTTTGCCACATTGGCCAACCTTGTCTCAAACTCCTGGTCTCAAAAAATCCACCCACCTTGGCCTCCCAAAGTGCTGGAATTATAGTCATGAGCCACCATGTCTGGCCCTTTCCTCTATATTTGTGATGATGAGTTTCCAAAATTTGTCTCCTAAATGCTTCAAGAGAGATAGTAATTTGAATGTGTTCCCAAATTTGGATGGTTTGTGATTTTTTAAAAATAATTTATCTCCTTTGGGGGCAACATTAAATTCTCAGTTAATAGAAATAAATGTAGCACTTTGTTGCTTCATAGTCAGTTGGCATTAACTGCTACTTTCTTCAGACTAGTAAGGAAGAAGCTATTTTCAAGACTAGCATATAATAATCTCAGTTAATGGACACTTTAGTATTTCCACAAAATGTATACCAGCATTCAAGTATATTCTTTTCCTAGTGACACAGTCTTGGGAAGAATCTTATCATCACACAACAGCATTTAACTGTTTTGTGTGTGTGTCTGTGTGTGTGTGTGTGTGTGTGTGTTAGAGAGAGAGAGAGGGAGAGAAAGAGAGAGAGAATGAGATCTTAAATGTTCGATTGCCTTTGAGAAACAATCTAGATTTGATCCCAGGTCATATGAGTTCTGTGCTAAGGCACAAGCAATCCCCCTTTTCCCCTCTGGCTGCTTTACAGGAAGACTGGAGGGTTCCTGAGCCTTCTAACTCAGATTTGGCTGTATTTCACACTGACAGGCAGGTTTTAGATCCCACATCATTCCAGTCCTCTAGGTGGGGCAGGATGCAATTTTCGTCTCACAAAACTTGCAACTTAAAGAGAGGAAAAAAAGTAAACACTCTAGAATCAAGCGATACCTTCAATTCCATCAGGATTTGGGAGAAAAAAAAAAAAGAATCAAGTGATATCTGATACTCACAGGCAAAGAGAAAAATTTCACAGTGAAAGTAGATGTATTTCCTGCGTTAGAGAAAGCTCCAGGAAATTGTAAGCCACAATTCCAGTGTCCTTTGAGACCACTGACATCTTTCTGTCCCTGCCAAGTGGGAGGTTAAAATGAATATTTTACTTCTCCCAGTGGACTGGGGTCCATTTGAACCCGGGGGAATGGAGATCGATCAAGACAGAATGCTTGACTTTTCTTCTTCATGGTTCATATCTTCTGTCTCTAAAGAGATATTCCTGAATCCTTGTGGCTTCCTACCCTCTTCTTTTCTCAGGTTATATGTAAATAACTATACACACGAGATAAAAGCAAGGAAACAGGTTACAGGTAAAATACAACGTTTCTTTTATAGCCCTTTCCCAAACCTTTCCTCATTGCATCTGGAAACCTATATCTGTGTGTGTGTGTGTGTGTGTGTGTGTGTGTGTTTGTTTGTTTTTTAATGAGCCTAGCATCTTTTCTTTAGCAGAAACACAGTAAGAAATCTTAGAGGTCAGTGAAACCCCGGACTATAAGAAAAGTAGGGCATAGCAACTTAATATGCTTGGGAAAATCAGTATGAACTCCGGACTTTAAAAATACATATTTTCTAGCCCTGTGACTTCTCAAATGAACCAGCAGCCGCAGCAGGGGCACTCATTCACCACCAACTCTCTTGTAGACTTACAAGGCCCAAATTTTGGTCTTTGATACTTTTCTCCACTAGAAGGAGCCTGAACTCCTTGAACTGTGGTAGTTTCCAAGACATGAGACAGGAAAACAAAACAAACAAACAAACAAAAACCCAAAAGGGTCCGGAAATAGTCTTCTATTGGTAGAAAACAAGGATTCTTAAAAAAAAAAAAAAAGAATTTAGCAGCTGGGCATGGTGGCTCATGCTTGTAATCCCAGCACTTTTGGGGGCTGAGGTAAAAGGATTGCTTGAGCCCAGGAATTCAAGACCAGCCTGGGCAACGTGGTGAGACCTTGTCTCCACAAAAAATGCCACAAAATTAGCTGGGCGCGGTGGTGTATGCCTGTAATCCCAGCACTTTGGGAGGCCAAGGTGGGCGGATCATGAGGTCAGGTGTTTGAGACCAGCCTGACCAATATGGTGAAACCCTATCTCTACTAAAAATACAAAAAATTAACCAGGCATGGTGGCGTGAGCCTGTAATCCCAGCTACTCAGGAGGTCGAGGCAGGAGAATTGCTTGAACCCGGGAGTCGGAGGTTGCAGTGAGCTGAGATCGTGCCACTACACTCCAGCCTGGGTGACAGAGTGAGATTCCATCTCAAACAAAAAGAAAAAAAAGAAAAAAAAGAAAAAAAGAAAGAAGAAAAATGTGGATATAAAACAAGAGAATGATGAAGACAAATAGATTTGTTCAAGTCTTATTAATGAAAGTAATTAGTAAATTAGTAAATAATGAATAAGTGGGTAGCTTTTTTTTCAATTATGTGTCTTGCTAAAGGACTATTTTTAAAAGACAGTATTGTATCTATATGACTCTCTTGGGTAGATATAACATAAATCCATGTGAAAGATTTTACTTAATTCATTAATTTTTTTTTTTTTTTTTTTTGAGACAGAGTCTTGCTCTGTTGCCCAGGTTGGCATGCAGTTTTGCATCTTGACTCCCTGAAACCTCTGCCTCTGGGGCTCAAGTGATTCTCCTGTCTCAGCCTCCTGAGAAACTGAGACTACAGGCGCATGCCACCATGCCAAGCAATTTTTTTTTGTATTTTTGGTAGTGACGGGGTTTCACCATGTTGGCCAGGCTGGTCTTGAACTCCTGGCTTCAAGAGATCCACCCACCCTGGACTCCCAAAGTACTGGGATTATAGGAGTGAGCCACCATGCCTGGCCAGATTTTACTTAATTCATTAATTAACCAGGGAACCAATGCTATGTTACTACTTGGTCAAAGGAGAATTTAAAGAATCACCTATATATAAGCAATAAGGAATGCCAAGATAAATTTACAAATAAATGCAAAATGAATCTATCCACAAGGCAATAATTAAGTGCATTCCACTTTAGTTTGCTTTTCTGTGGACAAGAATCCATTGTACTACTATCAGTTCACTACAACTTACAAAGTTATAAAATAGTTCAAAGACAATGAAACCTAGAAAAGTGTGCTAGACAGGGCAGCCAATAATTTTTTGTTGCCTTTCAAAATCTTTTACAATTTTTCCTGACAGCCTGTTTATGAAGTATAGAAAGGTTTTTATTTTATTTTATTTTTCTGAGATGGAGTCTTGCTCTTGCTGCCCAGGCTGGAGTGCAATGGCACGATCTTGGCTCACTGCAATTTCTGCCTCCCGGTTCAAGCAATTCTCCTGCCTCAACCTCCTGAGTAGCTGGGATTACAGGCTTGCACCACCATGCCTGGCTAATTTTTGTATTTTCAGTAGAGACGAGGTTTTTCCATGTTGGTCAGGCTGGTCTTGAACTCCTGACCTCATGATCTGCCCGCCTTGGCCTCCCAAAGTGCTGGGATTACAGGTGTGAGCCACTGCACCTGGCCAGAAGGGTCTTTATTTCTGTGTCTGTGTACAGGAAAGAATAAACAGGGAGTGTCAAAGAAGTAGATATTGTTTCAAGAAAGAGAACAATTGATCAACACTAGTAGGCAAATGAAATAGCCAGGGAAATGAAGGTTTGACAGTTAATCAGCAGATGTAATAACCATGCAGGAAGATAATGTGTTCCAAGAAAATAAAGGAGCCAGATAGCGCAGAGGAATTAGCTACATAGAGTCAGTCCCTTACCACCCAGGAGAAGATATTCCTACATTTTTGCTATGCAAAGTACTTGCATTGTTCAACAACCAGTAGTACTGGCATCTCTTAATCTCAGGCCCTACTCCAGCTTTACTAAACCAGAGTATATATGTTAACAAGATTCTCAGGTGATTTGCATGCACCTTGAAGTTTGCAAAACCCTGAACTAGATATGCTACCTATTATTATGAGATATTCATGAGACAGAAGTCTCCCTTTATACCTTCGGGCCAGACCATCATATTAGAGTGGCAGGACTATTGGTTAGGTACTGGCAGACATAGAAAACATGAGATAATTTATCGTTTTGTAAAGAGAGACCATGCATTGGAAAATTCAAATATATAAGAAAGGCAATTGATTAGAAGCAAAAGTGAGTATTAGTTGTAATAGAAGTTTAATTTAAATTCTAGTAATTTGGGGATGAATTATTTTGGGCTGTGTGATCAGATTCCAAATCCAATGGAGAAACAGTCATTTAACCACCCAAATCCTGCAGTGCTGGTGATCAGTATAACATTGCATGAATGCTTTGTCTCTAGTTTAAGTTGTTTAAAACATTTACCTGATATGTTAAATTTGTGATTTTAGAGTAATTATTTAGCATATAATTAAAGAAGTTTATAATCAGTGTTTGAATAGCTGGGACATTTTTTTTTTTTTTGAGACGGAGCTTCGCTCTGTCGCCCAGGCTGGAGTGCCGTGGCATGATCTTAGCTCACTGCAAGCTCTGCCTCCCGGGTTCATGCCATCCTCCTGCCTCAGCCTCCTGAGTAGCTGGGACTACAGGCGACCACCACCACTCCTGGCTAATTTTTTTTGTTTTTTTTGTATTTTTAGTAGAGACGGGGTTTCACCATATTAGCCAGGATGGTCTCGATCTCCTGACCTTGTGATCTGCCCGCCTTAGCCTCCCAAAGTGCTGGGATTATAGGCGTGAGCCACCACGCCCGGCCGTAGCTAGGAAGTTTTAAGTTGTTAGATCTGTGATTTGGTTTATCAGTTGTATGAATAGTATATGTTTACAGTTACTGTTTAATATTTAAAGAAATATTAATTGCTTAATGTATCAGTCAGGTTTTTGCTGCAATATTGATATATTAAAAACTCCCAAATTACTTCTTTTATATTCCTGACCTGCAGGTAGGCTGGGGAGGGTTCTCCTTCAGTCTGTGAGTTGAGGTTAGTATGTTTTACATGTTTCTATTCTGGGACCAGTGATTACCTAGGGTTATTCTCATGGCAGATGGCAGAAGAGTAAGGGAGGAGAATGGAAATGTGATGGCTAAAAACGGACATGTTCTCTTTTCCACCCACATTCCATTGTCTAAAGCAAGAGATGTGGCCAAGCCCACCATCAAAGGAGTAGAATGCCTGGGCATGGTGGCTCCTGCCTTTAATTGCAGCACTTTGGAAGGCCAAGGTGGGAGGATTACTTGAGCCCAGGGGTTTGAGATCAGCCTGGGCAACGTAGGAAGGCTCCATATCTAAAATAAATAAATAAATAAATAAATAAATAAATAGCCAGGCATGACGGCATATGCGTGTAGTCCCACTTACTGGAGAGGCTGAGGTGGGAGGATCACTTGAGCTTGAGAGGCTGAGGCTGCAGTGAGCTATAATCTGAGCCACGTACTCCATCCTGGGTGACAGAGCAAGACCTTGTCTCAAAAAAAAAAAACAAAAACAAAATAATTCAAAGGAGTAGAATGCTCTACCTGCAGTGAACCATGCAAAGCTGGGGAGGGAAAGAATTGTGAGTAAATAATGTAATCTCCCACTCTTAATAAATCTATGAGATTAAAATATTAGATATATAAGTGTAGATAGTCATGATCATTCTTCATGCACAAAAGCCTCACATGAATGACTTTATAGAAAACTTCTGAGTCATGAGAGAATCTTTTGCTTTTTGGGGTCAAATGCAATATAATGTGAACTTATTATTTATTTGAGTATTTTTATAGCAGGGTTGCAAAATTACTTGTGATACAGAAATTTAGAAGAGATTTAATTTCGTTGTTTTGTCTATAGCTTATTTAGTCTTGTGACCTGGTAGGTGGTGGGAAAGAAAAACAAAACCAAAAAACACAAATTAATCTGGTTTAAAATGTATTCTGATCTAGTCATTTAAACCACTCCTTATGTAACTCTCAGGTTCTAGGACTTCTCCCATTTTCACCCCTTATTTGCCTTCCTACCTGGAAGTACATGGGGGAGGGGTATAGTTTATTGTATTCTTATGATATAGGGCGGGAAGAGGAGTCTCTATAGCCTTAATCTTGGTTCTTGAGTGTGCATTGATTAGTGCCTATTGAAGTTCATGCAGGTTTTGGCATTAGACTTCAATGGCTGCTAAAGTTGTCTAGTTTTTCCTGGTTTAGTCAACGCCTAGTCACCCTTCCTTGTTGGCTTGGCCTACCTTCAGCTCTCTCTGGCTATAGACCTTTCTGAATCTCTCCCTTATCCAGCCCGCAGTCAGGCTATTCATCCTGAAGACTTTTGCTGTGGGATCATCTATCCCAGTGCCACAGCAGGCCCCATGGCAGGTTTGTGGCTTTCAACTCCATGTCCATGTTACATAGGTACCAAAGTAGGCTTTGGAGTGCACATTAGGATCATTCTCTCTCTTTCTCTCGAGGACCTTAGCACTCCAGTCTCCTAATCGTGCCAGGAAATCTCATGTTGAGATGAAGACACTTGGCAGAACTGACCTGGAATCTCAAATGGACAAAATGACCACCTTGGAGCACAGGTTTCTCACTATCCACCTTTCCCTTCCCCTGTTTCCTGTTTTCCTTCTTGCCATTCCCTGAACAGCAAGAGGAGGGTTTTCTTTTGCTTCTCTTCTATCACATCCTGTTTCTCCCACAGAGTGGGAAGCTTCTTGGCAAAATGTCATGGGCAAAAGAGGAAATCTCTATGATTTAGATTGCCAAGTCTGGCTCCTAACATGTGAAGTAGGAGTCAAAGAGATGTGGAAAATCTTCTCTTTCACCATAACAGTTGTCTCATTACAAAATCCTACTTTACATGCCAGATGCTGACTATTGCCTCTTTCATTCCTAATTACTACCCTCCCCCCGAATCACACAGACAGATGCTTTGAACTCTTTAAAGAGAAGATCGTGACTAGGAAAAACAAAAGAGAAAAGCATGTGAATTTTTCAAAACACTGCTGCTGTTACACCGATACTTTACATTTGTCAGGGCATGAGTTGAATAGCATTTCAGAAAATCAGAAATGTTTCCATCTTTAGGTCAATAACCTTCTTAAGGCAACATGGTGGAGAGGAATCTGAGACATACCTGACAGCCATGGAGTTTATGTTTTTTGTGTATTTGGGGTTTTTTTTTGGGCAGCCAGGAGTGATAAGAATTATCCAAGAATAGGAAAGAGAAATAAATTTGTCATCATCAAATTACCTATCATTACGGGCTAAGCAATAGGAATTCTTGTCCTGTTTATCATCCTCCCTTCGTTGTTGATGAAAAGATTTGCATTGTCATGATTCCTGTGCCATCTGTCTGTGGTGAGACCATAGGATATACAGCTTTAGGACAATAAACTGCCACTCTGGCATTCAGTCTCTCAGAAGGACATACATCTCTTCTACCAGTCATCTGGGAAGATTAGGCTCTTGATTAAGAGTACTGTGGTAGGCCGGGCGCGGTGGCTCAAGCCTGTAATCCCAGCACTTTGGGAGGCCGAGACGGGCGGATCACGAGGTCAGGAGATCGAGACCATCCTGGCTAACACGGTGAAACCCCGTCTCTACTAAAAAATACAAAAAACTAGCCGGGCGCGGTGGCGGGCGCCTGTAGTCCCAACTACTCGGGAGGCTGAGGCAGGAGAATGGCGTGAACCCGGGAGGCGGAGCTTGCAGTGAGCTGAGATCCGGCCACTGCACTCCAGCCTGGGCGACAGAGCGAGACTCCGTCTCAAAAAAAAAAAAAAAAAAAAAAGAGTACTGTGGTAATCAGAGCCCTAATTCACAGTGTTTAATGCCACTCGCTTTTCAGTGCTTTCACGAAATGGAAACCATGTCATACACATCATTCAGCTTATAAAATCCTAGCCAGAGTAGAGTTTTGTAGAATTTTCTGTAGGAGGATTCAAACCAATCTCTACCTCCATTAGGACTTGCCAAAATCTGGAAGATCAGCTGATTTGTCCAATGAGAGGGAAAGGTCATACCTACTACTTCTATTCTCTTACTGCGCTGGCACCTGGGGTTGGTAGATATACCTTGATAACAAAACACTTTGATAGCCTCCTTGTGGAGTGATACTCTGAGAGTTACAGCCTTTTTTGTAGAAGATATTGTTCTTTCATCTCTCTACCTGGACCTTTAAAGTCTTTTTAAAACTCAGAATCATATTGATATAAACTTTATGGGACAATCCAGACTCTTAGATTAATTATCCAGTCAAGAGGAGAGCTGCAGATATTTTAGAACCATTCTAGGCAAAGACAGAAACAGCATTCTAGAGACTGCTTCTGTATTACTCACTACTCTCAGCAATATTAGCTTAACTGGCATGAGCATGAGGCCAGTGAGACTAAGGTTGTGTGTTCACACTTCCAGAATGCAGTCATCTTGATGCTGTTTCACGACCTTATATGAGTATCTCAACCCTAACGAACTGCCCTTGGTCACAAGGAAAGCAAACAAGTGACTGAAATGGTGTCTCACGCTCAGGTCTTACTGATCTCCTAGATCCTTACTCATCCTATGAACCTAGGAGACCCTAATTGTATCATGGCTTCAGGGTCTCAAGATTTTCAATTTTTGCTGCAAAACTTGTCAGATTTAGTCACTGGTTACAGGTCTCCAACGTTAAATATTTTGTTATATCTGTGTTTTTTGTTTGTTGGTTGGTTGGTTGGTTTTTTGAGACAGAGTCTCTCTCTGTCACCCAGGGTGGAGTGCAGTGGCGCGATCTCGGCTGACTGCAACCTCCGCCTCCCAGGTTCAAGCGATTCTCCTGCCTCAGCCTCTCAAGTAGTTGGGACTACAGGTGCGTGCCACCATGCCTGACTAATATTTTTTGTATTCTTAGTAGAGATGGGGTTTCACTGTGTTAGCCAGGTTGGTCTCAATCTCCTGACCTCGTGATCCACCAGCCTCAGCTTCCCAAAGTGCTGGGATTACAGGCATGAGCCACTGCACCCGACCAATATTTTGTTATATCTGAACAGAGGTCCCGACTGGTTCTTGATTCCAGGCACCAAATTTAGATGGATTCAAAGATTCCTCAGGCCCCAGGAAGAGGCTCAAGAAACTTTAATATTTTTAATACAGAAAACAGTGATCTTCCTTAACTTGACAGGGGGTGGGCACTGTTCTTGAAAGAGCCATTTAAGAATCTGTGAGAGAAAGCCAGGCACAGTGGCTCATGTCTGTAATCCTAGCAGTTTGGGAGGCTAAGGCAGGAGGATCGCATGGGCCCAGGAGTTGGAGGTTGCAGTGAGCCATAATTGTGCCACTCTACTCCAGCCTGGGCAACAGAGTGAGACCCTGTCTCCAAAAAAAAGAAAGAAAAATCTCCAAAAGGAGGCATTAATTTTAAGATGTTACTTAATACTATAATGTACTTTGGGAATAGGATATTAAATGAACTTTCCCTGTTATCTCAGAGTTTTGTCAGAGGCTTCAAAGGGCAAAAATAATACAAGAGGTATCAGCTATTCTCACATCCTAAAGAAAAGGCTGGCCACCTTGGGCTGGCCACATTTATTCTCCTGTCATCTGCCCATGGCCCACTCCCAGGTTATCTCAGAGGATGGGAAACATTCAAGTTTCAAGAGATTTGGAAAGAGGAGCAGTGTATTAGTCCATTCTCGCATTGCTATAAAGAACTACCTGAGACTGGGTAATTTATTAAAAAAAAAAAAAAAGAGGTTTAATTGACTCAAAGTTCCACAGGCTGTACAGGAAGCATAGTGGGGGTGGGGGGTGGGTGCTGAGGAAACTTAAAATCATGGCAGAAGACAAAGGGGAAGCAAGCATGTCTTACATGACCAGAAAAGGAAAAAGAAGGCAAAGAGGAAGGTGCCACATACTTTTAAACAACCAGGTCTTGTGAGAACTCACTATCATGAGAACAGCAAGGGGGAAAATCTGCCCCCATGATCCAATCACCTCCCACCAGGCCCCTCCTCCAACACTGGAAATTACAAATGGACGTGAGATTTGGGTGGGGACACAAACCCAAACCATATCAGGCAGGTTGCTGTGCATTTCTTCTCCTTCCCACCAAGGAAGCAGAATTCAGAGGGGAGAGACTTCACTTACTTAAAATTTATCTGAAGCCAGTGAAATAGGCTACAATGGAGCCATTTGGAGAGCTTGAGTTGGAGGGACACAAAGACTGACATTTGACACACACCCAGGAAGTCTGAAATTGAGAGGTTGTGTCCAGGTCTGACTGAGTAGAAAGCACTTCAGCAGGTCAAGAACACAGGCATATTTCCCCTAAGCCAGGGTCAATCTGATTAAACCTGGGCATGGGTTGTATCATTGTCTTGAAATGGGCCGTGCCCACAACGGCTTCCTGATAAAGATGAGGCAACCGCAGCAGGGAGAAGCTGCAGGTGCACCTTCAGACTCAGAGTGGAGGCAGGGCAGCCTGAGGGGGCAGAGACAGGAAGACGGACAGGCAAGGGGTAGGGCTTCACCCAAGATCCCAAAAGGGGTGTCCCAGAGAGAAGGAATACATATTTGGGAACTAGCACACCAAGACCACAACTGTAGTGGTCAAGTGGGATTGCTCTGTCCTTATGCTGCTTCTCTCCTGCCCCAAACCTGTAAGGGGTTCTGACTGCAGCCAGCAAATGAGGGAAAGGATTGCTGGAAACAGAGAGAAGAAACTGATGCAGCACCCCTGCTAAATCCACCTAAGCAGAAAGGAGGGGACATGTTTCCAACTGCATCAGAGTTTAGAATTTTGATATTTCACCAAACGAAATTATTTGAGACCTGACAAAAGAAAATATTCCTTTATTACCACAGAATGGCATCTCCTTTTCCTTTTTTCATCCTAATGCATGAGTGAGTTTTGGATATATAACAACGTAATGTTAATATGAGCCCAGTTAAATTACGTATTTCTTATTTCTTCATACTCTTTTCATAGAGAGCTTTAAAAACTCTCCTGACTCAATCATCAATGATTTTTATTATAAAACCTAATGGATGGTGCTTTGAATTAATTAGGAAGATTTTGATTGCAAGTAACAGAATACCTGACTAAATATGGCTTAAACAGTAGGGGTCTATTATCTTACATTAAAAAGAAGTATAGGTGTGGGAGGTTCCAGAAGGGTTAATAATGCTTGAGCTGCTGGCCAACTATGGTGAAATTCTCTTGACTTCTCCTCATGGCAGCAAGATAGCTGCCACCATTGTAAACATTACACTTTCAATCTGACAACACCAGCAAAAGGAAAGGATTTTCTTTTTATATGAATATTTCATCAGGGAAAAAAAATCTGGCTGGGCACGGTGGCTCACGCCTATAATCCCAGCACTTTGGGAGGCTGAGGTGGTTAGATCACGAGGTCAGGAGTTCGAGACCAGTCTGGACAACATAGTGAAATCCCATGTCTACTAAAAATACAAAACATTAGTCAGGTGTGGTGGTGTGCTCCTGTAGTTCCAGCTATTTGGGAGGCTGAGGAAGGAGAATCGCATGAACCCGGGAGGTGGAGGTTGCAGCGAAGTGAGATTGTGCCATTGCACTCTAGCCCCGGCGACAGTGCGAGACTCTGTCAAAAACAAAAAACAAAAAAACTATTTCACCGCCTTCAGCAGATTTTGCCTTATAATTAATTCACCTTCATCGAGTCTCATTCTCATCCTTAAATCAATGACTAGTAAAGGGAAATGAGAATACTGTGATTGGCTTGGACCAATTATGATTCATTCCCAGAGGCAGAATCTACCTTTCTCAGCATATTGCTGCCTGGTACTTGAACAGATTTGACAGTCTAATAGCAATGGAGAAGGGAGGAATGGCAGTTGTACTCACAATGTCTGCTACAGAAGTCTGTGCCAAAGGCTCCTAACAGTGGAACTGTGTGGGCTGGGCTGCAGTGCTGAGTCACTGTGCTAATGTGTTGAAGATCCTCCTTAATAACAGATGCCTCTGTCATCCCTGCTCCAAGGCCTAATATGAAAAGTTGGGTTAGAGTTTTTGAAGTTTTGTTTTGTTTGTTTTTTGAGACAGAGTTTCGCTTTTGTTGCCCAGGCTGGAGTGCAATGGCACTATCTCAGCTCACCACAACCTCCGCTTCCCGGGTTCAAGTAATTCTTCTGCCTCAGCCTCCCGAGTAGCTGGGATTACAGGCATGTGCCACCACGCCTGGCTAATTTTGTATTTTTAGTAGAGATGGGGTTTCTCCATGTTGGTCAGGCTGGTCTTGAATTCCCAACCTCAGGTGATCTGCCCGCCTCAGCCTCCCAAAGTGCTGGGATTACAGCCATGAGCCACCGCACCCAGCCCGAGTTTTTGACTTTTTAATTGTGAGAAATAACTACCATTCTTCGGTACACGATGTTTTAATATAAAGCATATTATTGTTCCATATTATTTCTACTTTGCTTCAAGTATTTTTGAAGAAAGAATAATATGTTATCTTTCATAGGACTAGAAATATGAATACCTCCCTTTGAAAATAGCACACAAATACATAACCAAAAATGGTAAGCATTCTTATCATCATGTTTTATGTTCTTGGTGTAAGAGTAACACAGTTATATATAATAATAATAATGATAGTGATATCTACCACTTGTTGAATGGTGCCGGCCGCTGGGCTGAGAATATTTACACACACACACACACACACACACACACAGATACACACGCACATTTTTTTTTTCCAATTCTCATAATGTTTTTTATTTTTCTTTAACTTTTAGGTTTGTGGGTACATGTGAAAGTTTGTTACATAGATAAATGTGTGTCATGGGGCTTTGTTGTACTTATTATTTTGTCACCCAGGTATTAAGCTCAGTACCCAACAGTTATCTTTTCTGCTCCTTTCCCTCCTTCCACCCTCCACCCTCAAGTAGACCCCAGCGTCTGTTGTTCCCTTCTTTGTGTTCATAAGATAATATCATTTAGCTTCCACTTATAAATGAGAACAGGTGGTATTTGGTTTTCTGTTCCTGTGTTAGTTTGCTAAGAATAAGAGCCTCCAGCTCTGTCCATGGTCCTGCAAAAGACATGACCTCATTCCTTTTTATGGCTGCATAGTATTCCATGGTATATATGTACCACATTTTCTCTATGTAATCTGTCATTGATGGGCATTTAGGTTGATTCTTTGTTATTGTGAATAGTGCCGCAATTCACATGCAGGTGCCTTTATGGTAGAATGATTTATATTCCTCTGGGTATATACCCAGTAATGGGATTGCTGGGTTGAATATACTTATATATTTTTAAACCTGCATACATAATGAATAAGATAGGATTGACTATCTGCATTTCACAGATGGGAGAATTAAGAAAGAGCTGGCAAGAGCAGTGGCTCATGTTGGTAATCCCAGCACTTTAGGAGACTGAGGCTGAAGGATTGCTTGAGGCCAGGAGTTTGAGACCAGCCTGGACAACATAGCAAGACCCCTTTTCTCTTTATTAAAAAAAATACCTAGAGAGCTAATAGAAGTTGCCCAGTTTTTACACAGCTGGGAGCTGTACTTTAAATCCTGCTGACTCCAGGCAAGCCAACTGAATGACTGTGGTGTCCTGTTCTCACTAGGCTTATGATCTCACCTGCTACAGATGAAGAGCCACGAGGGGAAGGGGAATGGGAAGAAAGATGTTTGCTAATGGCTGAATTTGATAACCATGGGGGCAGAGTTCAAAATTCATTTCTCAGAAGACAAATCTTGAGTTATAGTTTTAGAGAAGCATAATTGCATTGGCAAAGCTGCCTGAGGTCAAATCCCAGCTTGACCACTTACTAGCTGCATGACCTTGGTCAAATTGTTTCAGCTGTCCCTGCCTTAGTATCCTCATGTGTAAACCAGGAATAATAATAGCACCTCCATTACAGAGCTATTGCAAAGATGGAGTTAATGGATATAAGGCAACTAAAGCAAAGGCTGACACTTAATGAGTCATTGAGAGGATGTGGAAATAATGTGAGCTTCAAGTCAGATGGGGTTGGGTTTGAATGCTGGCTCTGCTACTTGCCGTGTGACCTGGGCCAAAATGCCAGGCTCTCTGTGTCTAATACATAGTTTGTGTTAATGAATAGGTTTTTAAAATATGGCCTGTTTTAATATTATGTCTGCAACACTGTCCCTTCCCCCATTATCATTTCCTTCTATTTTGGTAGGTGTCACTTTGGTACCAAGTGACTTATTAAAATCAAGTTAATGCTGCGTTGAGTATAGCAACTTAGACTCCCCTTCTTCAAAGATAACTAGACCTCAGTTTAGGATCTCAAATAATGTCTGGCCAAAGAATTGTCAAAAGTAAAACATTTAGTACTAAAAAGAAGTAGGAATCATTGGGAAAGGTGATGGCAATTATCTACTAGGTATTTTATCCTCTGAATTTCTCAGCAAAGGAATATAGCTATCTGAATAGGCGGCAAAGATGTGTGGCTATTTCCTGTTTCTACTGGTGCTTATGATAACTTGAAGCAAAGGCACTGTTGCTGTAATGAATTTGGGCAATTTCCTGAGTGTCCTGCTTTTTCTTCTTCCAAAGTTACTTCTCCTCCCTGTCTTCAATAGGTATATCAGATTATATAATTCATTTAGGGCCCTGTTCTTAACCAGATGCCATAAAAATCTGACAAATGAATTCATCCAAAGGTGTTAGTAACCTCCATAACTGCAATTTATAGTGACTGACCGAAAATAACTGCAATTTATAAAATAAGATTAAAAAAATGCATTTCAGGCTGGGCGCGGTGGCTCACGCCTGTAATCCCAGCGCTTTGGGAGGCCGAGGTGGGTGGATCACGAGGTCAGGAGATCGAGACCATCTTGGTTAACACGGTGAACCCCCTTTCTACTAAAAACACAAAAAATTAGCTGGGCATGGTGGCGGCCGTCTGTAGTCTCAGCTACTCGGAAGGCTGAGGCAGGAAAATGGCATGAACCTGGGAGGCGGAGTGTGCGGTGAACTGAGATCAGGCCACTGCACTCCAGCCTGGGTGACAGAGCGAGACTCTGTCTCCAAGAAAAAAAAAGAAATGCTTTTTAAAAATTTTTGATTTAAAAAAAATTTAATTAAAAATTTAATTAGATTTAATTTTGTTATTTAAAAAAAATTTAAAATTTTTAATTAAAATTTTAATAAAATTTTAAATTTTTATTTTTATTTATTTATTTTTTTTGAGACGGAGTCTCGCTCTGTCACCCAGGCTGGAGTGCAGTGGCCGGATCTCAGCTCACTGCAAGCTCCGCCTCCCGGGTTCACGCCATTCTCCTGCCTCAGCCTCCCGAGTAGCTAGGACTACAGGCGCCTGCCACCTCGCCCGGCTAAGTTTTTGTATTTTTAGTAGAGACGGGGTTTCACTGTGTTAGCCAGGATGGTCTGGATCTCCTGACCTCGTGATCCGCCCGTCTCGGCCTCCCAAAGTGCTGGGATTACAGGCTTGAGCCACCGCGCCCGGCCTAAATTTTTAAATTTTTAATTAAAAATTTTTTAAAAAGCATTTCTTTTTTTTCTTGGAGACAGAGTCTTGCTCTGTCGCCCAGGCTGGAGTGCAGTGGTGCGATCTCAGCTCACTGCAAGCTCCGCCTCCCGGGTTCACGCCATTCTCCTGCCTCAGCCTNTTCTCTCACTGGAGCCACTCATCACCTCAGCCCTCCCAGACAGTGTATTCCATTCATTCAGGGATTTCTAAGGGGGCTGAGAAGTGGTGGCTCATGCCTACAATCCCAGCCAAGGTGAGAGGGCAAGGTGGGAGGATTGCCTGAGGCTAGGAGGTCAAGACCAGTCTGGGCAACAGAGCAAGACCTGGTCTCTTTTTTTTTCTGAGAGGGAGTCTCACTCTCTCCCCCAGGCTGGAGTGCAGTGGCGTGATCTCGGTTCACTGCAAGCTCTGCCTACCGGGTTCACGCCATTCTCCTGCCTCAGCCTCCCGAGTAGCTGGGACTACAGGCGCCGCCACCACGCCCGGCTAATTTTTTGTATTTTTAGTAGAGACGGGGTTTCACTGTGTTAGCCAGGATGGTCTGGATCTCCTGACCTCGTGATCCGCCCGTCTCGGCCTCCCAAAGTGCTGGGATTACAGGCTTGAGCCACCGCGCCCGGCCTAAATTTTTAAATTTTTAATTAAAAATTTTTTAAAAAGCATTTCTTTTTTTTCTTGGAGACAGAGTCTTGCTCTGTCGCCCAGGCTGGAGTGCAGTGGTGCGATCTCAGCTCACTGCAAGCTCCGCCTCCCGGGTTCAAGCGATTCTCCTGCCTCAGCCTTCCCAGTAGCTGGGATTGCAGGGGCCCGCCACCACACCCGGCTAATTTTTGTATTTTTAGTAGAGATAGGGTTTCACCACATTGGCCAGGCTGATCTCGAACTCCTGACCTCAGGTGATCCACCCACCTCGGCTTCCCAAAGTGCTGGGATTACAGCCATGAGCCACCGTGCCCAGCCAAGAAATGCATTTCTAATAAGAGGTTAGGCTGATAGAGATTTTCCGGTTCAGAGACTCACCCAAGGCCCCTTATAGCTCACATTGTCTGCTCTCTTGGTCAAAAAGGTCCTGGAAGCCCTGGTGGATTAGGCTTTAGTATATGCACCAAGTTATACCCTGAGCAAGGTAACTACAGGGTAGGACTCTGGTGGCGGGGGAGGAGGGCAAAGATTCACTTCCTTTGGTCTCCGTTCCTTCCTTCCTTCCTTCCTTCCTTCCTTCCTTCCTTCCTTCCTTCCTTCCTTCCTTCCTTCCTTCCTTCCTTCTTTC